>NC_072737.1:130047398-130316649 GCF_026930045.1 Uloborus diversus | reverse complement strand
GATACATGAAAGAAAACCATTAAGATTTAAGTAGGTCTAATGTTGGAAGCTGATAATGCAAATTAAAAAATACTGTTAAATTTTCAAGAATGAATACAACTAGTGGCACTTTTTATTGGCATGGTGCAGATGATGTTAGAATAGTTGCGGAGGATGAAGCGATAATGGTTCTTCCTTAGCCAACTTTACATAGACGCAGTCATTTAGTGTTTCTATTTTCTTTTTCAAATTATAGTTTTGGCTAATTAACTCAAGTTGATCTTAATCAACTGTATTACGTTTATTAAACACACCATTATATGTAAAAGTAAAATATATACCTATAGGCTTTCAACAATTTTCACAAATGAAATTGTTTTGTTTTTCGTTTTAAAATTTTCCGTGATACATATTTAAAAGTCAGTTATTATCTCATAAATGGACGCATTTACGAAAAATAGTTCACATTAAAAATTCCATACTTTATCATGTAAGACCTATTACCCCATTTTAGATATGCTTGATTTAAATTTAAATAGAAGGGGGGTGACCCACGTACCTCCTGCATACGTGTTTTACTATTATATATATATATATATATATATATATATATATATATATATATATATATATATATATATATATATATATATATATATATATATATATATATATATATATATATATATATATATATATATATATATATATATATATATGGTACGTTCACAGAAAAATACAGTCTAGATTATTATATAAGAAAAGAAATATTTCATTTTCTTGGATAATACCAGACGCATAAGGCACAACCAAACCCGTCCGGACATAGCATAAAATTGTTAAATCATCTATACATTCCATATCGAGAAAAGAAACACTATGCCAATTAAATCAGTTTTCTTTCTAATGATAAAAATACTCTGAATGGAAAAAATTCATTTTATCTGTAATGCTCTTTTAATAATATCTTAAAACTCTATGAGCTCATTAAATGTCATGTGTCGTCGAAACACTTGAAACTACAGGGCACTTAAATTCTTTTAAAATGTTTTTTTTTTCTTTAGGCACTGCACCTGCATTGTAATGAAAAGGAATTTAAAAGAAAAATCGCATTATTGGAATTGACGAAGGATGGTAAAATTTTAAAGGTTTCTTATTTTGAAAGAGATTTTTCTTCCTTACTTATATAGGAGTTTCTTGTTCCACTATATCAGTTAACAGTGGGCGGCCAAGTTATTAAGGGCACTACTCAAACTCTCGTATTTTCAAGTTTAAACTCCGTTTTTGAAGAAATAAACCACGAACCACATTTTTGTATTGTATTCTGCCTTGACCCCACTTAATACTTACGTAGCGTTAGCGTAAGCGGAAATTCAGTGGAGTCATGATTCTAAACTGTTGCTGGTGTCATTATTATTGTTTTTAGAAGTGGCAACACTACAGCCTGCGTCATTTTACAAATACGGGTTACTCCTGTTTTAGTCTATAATGTGTAAAAACAGGTGATGTCCAAAGGTTATATTCTGAGGTGAGGTATTCTTAAGACCTTTTTACGAAAGTTTTGGTGGCTGCTGTAGTCAATATGTAAGTAATATACTTTAATAAATTTTTGTTACTGCTGGTTGTGGTTGAAGTTTAACTTTAAACTTTCCTTACTTGCTTTCAAATAGATTTCACTACTGTATTGGCTCTCTACTATGGCATATCAGTGCTTCGACGAATTAAACGTATCAAAAGTAAAACGAAGAAATATATAATTAATTTTTAAATAATGTCTTATACGATGTAAACCTGAAATCCTATACAAGGCTTTAGCTTTAGATTAATCTCTCTCAAGGCACGCATGCTTTTACCTAAAGCTAGGGCCTGTCACAGCTGACAGGATGTAGGCGTTTCATATAGAGTGTTTCATCCCCCCAATTCATGTAAATTATTCCATTAAATACTATAAACTAATAAATTCTGTTAAAGCAAAGGTAGAATGCGTAAATTTTAAAAACAGGTCAGAACATTTATAAATAAACGTTTTAAATTGAATATTAACGAAAATTACATAACTTTTTCTATAACGACAGATTTTATACCTTCGGTTTTGCAAAATTTTAATGAAATTTCGCATCCATTCTTCATGTAAAAAATAAATAAATACCTTAGCTGTACAAACTATTAGTAAAAAATAATAATAACGTCAGTTATATTGTGCTATCCGTATAGCAAAGTGCGTGGAAAATTGCCTTTAGAAAGATAGTTGTTCCTAATTATTTTTGGATGTATCAGTTCATTTAAATTTTGTCAGAGTATATTCTTACATTCGTGAAACGGAAAATTGTCGATATGGGGCAAGTTTTTCGATTTTTATGGGAACAAATCGGTTCACTTGCGTGTTACTGGAAAATTATACTGATTAAAGTAGTCAATTCAATTTCTGACTTAACATTGTTTAACTATAGTAGTCTCACTCTTTTTAGTTTCTTTATTCACATGGTTTTGTATTTTTATAACCTTATATTGGGAAAGAATGGTGTTGATTCATTAAAAAAAAGAGGGAGGAGAGAGACGAAGAACATTGCTACCGTATGATTTTTTTTTTTTTTTTTTTTTTTTTGAGCAATCACGATTGCTTATTGTTCTCATTTGACTGTTTTGAATTCCTATCATTTCGTTTTCCCACCAGCACCACCGGCGCGTCGACCGGCCTCACGATGCTGCTTCTCTTGCGAAAACCGTCTCCAGGTTGCGTCCATACACTCGCATACACACACGCATGCCTACACACACACATACACACACACTCATGCCTGCGCACAGACACGAATACTCTTACACACACACGCCCATACACACACTTATGCCTGCTCACAGACACAAACACATATGCCTACATACACACACACACACGAACGCCTACACACACGCGCGCGCGTACACACAAAGCACTGCATACACAACACGCACATACATGTATACATACACACATACACACGTACACTTCATCAACTTTTACGTTAACAATTTATTAAATAAATGAAATGAGCCAACTTATCCCGCAGTCGGGGCAAATTGGGCCCAGGCGACTTGATCTCAATCCTTGCCTCTTAATTAATTCCTGCAGTTAGAATTTCTAAATTGTGCTATGAAAAGCTTACCCTGAAGGTATGCCGATAATTTTAACTTTAAATATTTCCTAAAAGTTTCACTATATTTTTTGTCATAGAAAACTAGTGCAAACTAGCCCTGGTTTACAATAATGTTACGTGTCATGCAATACATATCTTAATTTTTTGTCTGATTTAATAAGTATTGGCGTCGAAAACAAAAACATAATATTTTAAATTTGTTTTAAAAGCTGTAGTTTTATAATGATTAGTTCAAGTATAATGTCCTTACCATTTATGTAACTTATCATCGTTACAAACATAGTATAACATTCAGTGAACAGATAAAATTAGCCTTATCTCATAGTCACATCGTTTATGCTGCAAATCCCTAAGTTGACAAACGAACGAGAATTCCTCTCAGCTGCTGGGTCCGTTTTCCCCTAAATTAATCAAACTTTATTAAGCCTGAAAATTTTGATAGTAGTTATTTATTATTTGTTTCATCTATTATCAATTACTCTATCAGTGGTTATGTTTAAGATTATCATTTATTTTGGAACTTCAGTTTATTTGTTACTGGATAGAAAAATTTAATTCTTTTTACTCAATCAAATACTGTCTGACTACGGATTGTATGGAAAGACAAACATCTGTTTTACAGCCGGAAATGGACAAATCTACTATTTTTCGCGATGTCAGCTTTTGCAGAAACAGAGTCTCATTCAAATAAGCGGAATACACGCATCTAATTTTTACTTTTCCGCCTCATTCAGATAGATTCGTCTCATCTGGATGTTTGAAAATTCCATACAATCCGTGGTTGAACAGTATTGTTTTAGTTCTTCAGAGATTTTACCTTTTCATAAATATGTGTTTAAATAAAGAACTATCGGAAGTAGATAAGGGAAGACAGAGAGACTTGGCCATAATGACACGCTCCTCACCGATTGTCCAAACTTCAATCATGTTCGCAGCAACTACTTTGCCCACAACTTTAATTAATTATAAATGAAAAATTCCATATTATCCAGTAAAGTTATAGAAAGACCAGTTTTAGGCATTAAAACATCCGGTTTTAATGTGGAAACATAATTTCATTTCTTTAAATCTTGAAACTGCAGATTTAAATTTAGTTCCATTTATAAAATGTAACGAATTTAAATAAGAATTGATACAATTCAATTCCTGCTCTGAGAATCATTTAATTGAATTTCACGTCAACCAACATTTAATCTATTAATTAATGGAATACTGAAAGTTAGCCTTACTTCTCACGCGTCTTCTTGTACACAAAGCGCCAAAATTGAAAAACGATCAAAAATTCATATTAGTCCCATTGCTTTAAATGTGTAAACATAATTACAAATTTGCAAAAGCGTAGCATTTATTTCTGCAATAAAAAGATCATAAAAACAAATTACATGAAATAAAATATTTTGAAACCATTTCTAATTTAACGCTATGCGCACGTGACAGCAATGAATTCTTAAGCTGATTGGAGAAAAGAAAATTTCTGGAGATTTATACAAAAAAATAAATTGAATAAATTGGAGAAAAGAAATTTAAGCTGATTGGAGAAAAGAAAATTTCCTGAAGTCACATCAGGAAAAAGAGTGAAAGAATGAATGCTTCAAATTAGAAATGAGTAAATACGGTTTAGTTCGTAAATGATGCCAACTGGCACATTAAAAAATTTATTCAAGTTAAACATTATTATTAATTACTTTCTATTCGATATTTTTGCAGCAAATGTCATAAAAGTTAAAAAATGATGCAAAACTAAGGGATTCGTTCAGTTATTTGTTTGAAAACTTGTCTGGAAGCATTCTCCTGATTATTTACACAAGCAGTATTTCTTTCTTTGGAATTTGTTTGAAAACTTGTCTGGAAGCATTCTCCTGATTATTTACATGAGCAGCATTTCTTTCTTTGGAATGAAAATGTAGATCCTCAAAATTTTACAGTGACTAAAGAAGAGCGAATGAATTTTACAAGTTATTGTTTAATCTTTTAAACATTTTTTTTCTCTATCAAAAAGAAAACGTTGCCATGGTTTTTAAATTCTTTGATAACTTATTTATTTTGTCAAGCAACATAGTTTTTCGATATTGAATTTTGTGTTTTTAAATTATTTTTCTGCTTTGACATTCTTGCGTTAGTTGTGTTATTTTAAAAACTCTAAATGAACTGTAAAATCAGAAATAACAACGTCGAATAGCACAAATTGCAGATTGAAATTTATCTATTTTGCTTTATTCCTTTATGTATTTTGTATTATTCAATATGCATCATTAAGCTTCTCTATACAGAAACTATAAATTTTTTTATTAACTAGAAAGTCGCCCGTTAAGGTATGACGGGTGAAAATTGCTTCTACTTTTCTACATTTTAACGAAGCAACGGCCTGTTTAGTGATATTTTGATGGTTGAAATTTTAACCTTAACTCCTGTGATGAACCCTAAACTCCAGTAGATAGCGTTAATAGTTGACCACTTCTTCGTTTCTTCACTATCCTAAAATGACAGTCTTATCAGTCAAACAGTTCAGTGAGCCATGTCAAAATAAAGTATTTCCCTCAGGGTTGGCCGGATTGGACCTAATTGGGTTGGACCCAATGGGTTTTTTTGAAAAAAAAAACATCTAAAAAAACCCATTATTTAACCCGCTTTTGGGTTTTTAAAATTTTCTGAGAAGTTTTTAAAAAAATTAAATAATTTAAATACTTTCACAATTTAAACTTCTTTTTTATTTGTTCTTCACCACAGACAATGGACATAAAAATGAATTTTGAACTTTAATAGTATTTGTTGACACTTAACGGCATTAAAAAGTACTTCAAAGATTTTAAATAAATATATTTAACTTTTTTCTTTAACTGGTCAATAAATAACTCAAATTACGAGTATCTTGACTAAGTCCTGTCACGTCTGATTTTCTCAATATTTGTAGATAGTACAGAGGAAACTACTCTCGCTAAAAGGCTTTCATGTGAATTTTTTCTGCAAGCAAACACGTCACAAATCTAGAATAAACACACAAGGTATATTTTTTAGAAATTAACGGGTTTTACAAACGGTTAGACAGAAATTAGAATAGGATGTAAAGTATTTTCATTTTCTTATGAAAAAGTTAAATATTTCTTACTTTGTACACAGAAATAGAAAAACAGGCAACATAAAATTCAAAGAAATGTCTTGATTAAGCTGGAATTCAGTAAAAAGGGATTTAAACTACTTGAGGTTTCACAGCAGTTTTGCATAACAAAATAAAATACAATAAAGTAAAATGCAAAAAAAAAAAAAAAATGTAGTAATTAAAAACGAGCATACCAAAAATAGATTTTATCACTCGAGAAGTAACTTTGCCTTAACTGTTGGTAATCATGGAAACTAAAAAATCTGAAACTTCACCATTCTTGGTTTTCGTCGTCTTTTATACTTTTCTTCAGAAAACGCTGAATTTTTCAGCCTTTTCTACCCCAAGACAATTTTTCTGCTTTGTCCATATACTTACGCTACAATATGCTGCAAGTACCCCACATTTTCCCTAAAAAAAGACAAAAAACCCCGCATTTCTTTTTAAAAAACCTAGCTTCGGGTTTTTTTTGAGGTTTTGTTTTAAAAAACCCCTGGGTCCATGGGCTTTTTAACAAAACCCGGGTTTTTGCTAACCCTGATTTCCCTGCATATCAAACATTACCGAAAAATATTATCAAATTATCATGCCGTGGCGCTAGTTTTATTGTTGATGATGTCAGGAGCGTTACTTGATCATTCGTTATTATATATTAAGAATTTCCCTGGTAAAAACATTTAAATTTCATCCATAGACGATGTTAAAATTTTACGAACTTTGTAGAAGACATCTTTAAAATGCATCAAATATCTCATTCCATCTCAAATCAACAAGGTGCATTGGGAACGGTGGCGGCGTTCCTTGTAACGCTGAAACACGTTTCTGCAGTAATATGCATTTTGTGCTGTTTGTCGTTGCTCTTTCTTATTTTACTTTTTATGAACAAAGATATTTTCTTAACATTATGAATATTCTATGTTCAGAACAGTTTATTTTAAATGCAAAATTTTTAGTTATTTGTCAATGTGTAGTCTTTATGGTGCGCACTCTTTGTTTTGTTTACGTTTTTTCATTAATCTTTAAAGATATTTTCAATTATAAGGTAATTTCCTTATTTATTGCTGTTGTAATTTTCAATTACCTTACTTCTCAACACGTTCTATTATTTTTCTCTCAAAACCGCAGCTTTCCGCCATTTTTATTCCATTTATTTCTCACTGAGAAATGAAAGTAGAAGTGGTTTCCGGGTGAATTCTTCCTGAATACGCTTTTCAATTACTGAACCAAGCGCTCCTTTCAAAAGCTTTTCATTTTTCAAAAAACCTGATTTAGATCAATTTTCTATTTCTATACATATCAGTTTTTCTCTTTAAATGAGAGTTTCAAATAGGAGGCAACAAATGATTCTTTTTTTTCCCCTCGCACTTAAGTATTTTCTTGCACTTCATTAGAGTAGTTTGCAAAGTTAACCACCTGTACGAGTAGAAAAAAAATAAAAATTCAAAAAAGGAATGAACGGAATAGGTAAATAAGAAAATGAAGTTTTAAATTCGTCTCTGACAAGTTAAAGTTTTTGCAATCAAGAATTGCAGCTAGGTAATTACTCTGTGTTCTTAAGACTTATAATGTAACTTAGATTTCAATCTACGTTAACAGATTCTTTTTTCCAAACTGAAATGGGTTTGTTTCTTTCAGTCAAAAGTACTACTTTTAGTAACTGAAGTTGATAGAATTAGCAAAAAATAAGAAAATAATAACATGTATCCAGAAAATACTTTCATTTTCCCAACCGTCGTTTTAAAATTAATTTGCTTAAATGTCCGATTTTTCAAGCAAGGCGTGGTCTTTATGACGTCACAAGGGATGTACTTTGACGCATTCCACTGGCGAGCTGAATATTACGCTCTACGCTTGCTATCAGCCATACCGTTGCCATTACATTTGAGTAAAGAAGTGAATTAAATATTGCGCTCTGCGCTAATGGCAACAGTGAATGGCAGTTCAACATTTGTGATGTCATGCGCAGAAGCGTAAAGAATAAAATTGAGTCTTCGCACCGATTCAAGTATTTTTTTTAATATTATTTAAAATATGGTCAAATCCTATGTTTTTAAACATGCTCAATCAGAAAAAAAAATACTTTTAAAACTTTGGAAACGACCCCATTAAAAAACTGTTACCAGGTTGCATATAAGCTACCTTTACTCCTGCTCGGTCGTAGGAAAATTTCAGGCCCTCTCATTGGCTTATTCGAGTGTCAATCAAAGCTTCAAAAACGCCATTGTAATGTTGCTAGTCGTCTTTCGCACTGTGTTTCTTGTTTATAATCTGCTAAATACGAATAAGCATTTGCAAATGATATCTTTATTTAAATGTTGCTGGCAAAAACAGCATTATTATTTCCAATCAATTTCATTCTTTGCAAAACAAATGAAAGCTGCCTTTGAGCTACTATGCTTTGAAATAAAAATAGGTGGCGCCGTCTTTGGGCAAAAAATGCATGTTTTGCGACATTGTTATTGATTTAAATTGAAGTTATTTTAAAAATAATTTTCATGGTACATTATTTTGTAGATGGATAAGAGCGAATTCTGCGATTTTTCATATTGTAATGATATTTAATGCAATTTAAACAGCTCTTCTTAAAGAAATGATTACCATTTTACTTAATAATAAATACTTCTAGTGAATAATTTAATACATAATAATTTCTAATGTAATTTTCTCTTGTGCCAATTTTTTTTATAGCTAATTTCTATTGGGTATGAGTTAGCATTCAAGAATAAGACTTCCAATTGAATTTTGAGTGAGTCTGGCAAACATATCCTTCTTGTCTCCTTCTAATTTCATAACTCATAAAATAAAATAATGCTCTACTTTTTTTAAAAAAAACCTGTAAAATATATAATTAAACGAATAAATAGCATTATCTTTAAGCAAAAAATGGCACTTTTGAAGTAGGAGCTATTGGAGTTTAATTTAACTCATTTGTCAACTAATTCTCAATGTAAGTTTTTTTTTGAATTAAACAGCAAATTCTTTATCTTTTAATATTCTTCATAATATTTAAAGATATGTAAAAAGGAATAGGTAATTTCAACTCTTGAATGAAATAATTGAAAATAACATTAAAAAGCAATGTTTCATAATGTAAAATTATTTATATATGTTATTTCAAGTCAAACTTTCAGAAATTGCACCGTTTGTTACCTTAAATTAATTTATTATTAATTTTAAAAAAATTATCACACACAGTTGATGAGGCAATTCAAGAGAATTTCATGCAGTTTCATTTATTATTTAACTTAAATACATTTGGGGGAAAAAAGTTTCACAAAATTCTAAAACTTGAAAACTCAACCATTTTTGAGACAATTTTGAAATCATAATATATGACTTTTAATGTATTGTAATAAAAAATACAGTGAAATTTTTAGACTGGCCCATCAAGAGAACTGCGGCTGTTAAATATTTTCAGCAAAATTAGCAAAAACGTTTTCCTTCTTTTTTTGCTGTACTGCTGATAAGACCTTCGTGGTTTCTTGAATAGTTCTGAAACAATATGAATGTAATCATTCAAATACATTAAATATCATACATTCATTGAAAAAATTTTAAAGTATTTAAAAAAATTCAGTTTAATGAAGGTAGAAGCCTTTCTTTTTTAAATACAGACATCTCAATTGTTTTAGTATTTTATAAAGAGTACACATCGACTATTTGTAATTTAATTAAGGATTATGAATTTAACCAGTGAAAACACGCATAAAGCAATCCAACCAATGAACGATAAGATAAACAAAATATAGACAAAAAAACGGATTAACATAAAAAAAAATGGACAACCTGTTAGAAAGCTTTGTAAAGCTTTTGACCAATAACGATATGATATTTTGTTCAGCTGACTTAATCCAATAGTAGTGCACGAACAGCTGATTCTTTTAAACATAATCTTTGAAGTAAAGGATTAGTTTTTTTTTTTGGAAAGAAGGAAATTCTTCCAAAACAAAAAGGAACTTTTTCCAGATGCACTCATTACTTAATTAAAGGTCTTATTCTTGAATGCTAACTCATACCCAATAGAAATTAGCTAGAAAAAAATTGGCACAAGAGAAAATTATATAAGAAATTATTATGTATTAAATTATTCACTAGAAGTATTTATTATTAAGTTAAATGGTAATCATTTCTTTAAGAAGAGCTGTTTAAATTGCAATAAATATCATTAAGAATATGAAAAATTGCAGAATGCGCTCTTTTCCATTTACAAAATAATTTACCATGAGAATTTTTTTTAAATAACTTCAATTTAAATCAAAACAATGTCGTAAAACATGCATTTTTTGCCCAAAGATGGCGCCACCTATTTTTATTTCAAAGCATAGTAACTCTAAGGCAGCTTTCATTTGTTTTGCGAAGAATGAAATTGATTGGAAATAATAATGCTGTTTTTGCCAGCAACATTCAATTAAGATATCATTTGCAAATGCTTATTCGTATTTAGCAGATTACAAACAAGAAACAGTGCGAAAGACGACTAGCAACATTACAATGGCGTCTTTGAAGCTTTGATTGACACTCGAATAAGCCAATGAGAGGGCCTGAAATTTTCCTATGACCGAACAGGAGTAAAGGTAGCTTATATGCTACCAGTTTATAGTTTTACATAGGCCTGGGATTGCCAAATTGGATGCCGTGGCACACAGGGGTGCCGCGGCACCCCTTAGCACATTTCTATTGCACATTTCAGTCCCTCCTAACTAAGCGACTTTTTATGACAATAATTTTTGGTTCATTACTGTTTTTTGCTTAGTTTTATGAATAGCTATGATTACCAATTTTGTATAACTGAGCAATACCATAATTTTTAATAACTCCGTAACAGCCTATATTACCAAAGAGGACAGAAATTGGAAAATGTCGACTTTCGCCGGTGTTTCACCAGAAATATGCGGTCTTTCGCCGATTCCTTTCGTATGGGAATCTTAACCGGATAATGTCGAAACCTGGTATGTTTCGAACATTCATAATAATTTAGTATATAACAGAGATAACTAGGGTATCGTCAATTCAAATGTCAATAAGCAATAACAGTCACTTTATAAATTTATTCTTTTAAAAAATTCTTCAAAATTTATCGAACCTGGATTCACCGCATGGAAATCCAGCATGCTGACCACATAGCCAGCGAGCTTTTGCTGCGGTAACTACTTGTATATAAACTAGGAAACACTTTGGAGCCTCTTTTCTCGGAATCTTCGCGCTAGTGCGCTTTATTGCTTTACTCTGTGGATTCACACAAGGGATACAACTAATCTGCTGAATCTCATCCCAATCTGAATTTCCGAGACCGTAATATCTCCTTGTAAGTAAAAACAGAGTTCTAACAAAACTAAACGAACCAACTTTCCCATATACCAACACTACCTTTCTATTATCTAATCAATATTATCTAAATTTGACTGCAAATTATGCTAAACCGTCCTTTTTAGCATTTTAAGTTTATTTCCACAAACTAAATATGATTCGCTCATCTGATGAAATATATACATATAAAACAAGCAAACATCATTTGAGGAAGAGAAAAAAGTTCAAACCATCAGAATTGGAGCAATAGGCTTCAAAAAAATGTCCTTCTGACAGAGTTTAATGTTCGCCAAAAATCACCAATAGAATAACGGCGTCAGTCCCTTAAAATCCACATCAACATCGACCATCCTGAAATTAAGTTAACGACAAGTCTAAACGTCCCGATTAGATTAAATGCAACAGCTAAAATCCTTGATTATCTTCTACCGGCAGTACAGAAAAAAAAATTATTAATAGCGGAAAAAAAAATGGAAAGAGGAAATATTTCCTCTATTGCAGGAAAATTTAAAATTGATTTTTACTTTCTTATAAATGCTTATGACTAATTCCTGGATAATTTAGGTGCTTGAAGTTTTCGAATTCGAAGGAACTAAATCTTCTAAAATCTCTCAAGCACAATCCGATAATGATTTCGGGTAGAAAGAGCCATTTATTTATCGATACTAAAGTTAAAATTCGAACAGTTCAGGTTTATTTTTAGCGTCCCCCCCCCCCCCCAATGACCCGTCCCGGATGTAGAAGTACCTCCCTGTCAAATTTTATGGAGATCCAACGTAAAATGTGAATTTGTGTGGGGAACATAAACATACGCACAGAAAAATATTCTGTTTTATTTATATGGATGATCAAGAACTAAAATTTACGGTTTTAACGTTATTTAAGAATAATCAAGTTAATGTTGATTTTGAGGAACAAGGGCTTTTTTTCCGCTGATGCCTTTTCGGTTAATAGTGTCCTTATTCAAAAGAGACTTTGTAGGGGTGCTGTGTTTTTAATCCCAATAGTTTTTTAATTTTTTAATTTTTATTCTTTTTAAAGATATACTGTTAATATGTCGCTTGATATGGCTTTTATTTTCAAGGCACACTGTGCAATGAAGGGTGACGTCGCTAATATTGTAATAAAATTTGGGAACGAAGTCAATGTACACATATCAAGTAGTTAAAATCTGAGCCCAGTTTGAAAAGTAGTTTTTTTTCTGGAAACCATTTATGTAATTACTACAGCACTTAATTGCATTATTTTCTAATTTCAGTACCTTCTTAAGAACCTTAAAAAATACTTCATTTGAAGTATTTTTTAATGACATAAGTTCATATACTGGCTGTAGTTCATAAAATTCTCTTCGAATATTGCTTCCTTTAATAAAACTGTATTTATTCAGACAGTAAAAAATAAAAGTAGACTAACAAAGCCAGAGGTTTTTGTATGCATATCCTATTTACTTTTGCGCAGACGATCTTTTAAAAATAAAAACACGTTCAGAATCGCCTGAGTTGAAAACGTTGTGTACATTTCCTGTTAGCTCCATGCGTTTGACATCATTTCAAAAATGGAAAATGCAAAGTAAGGAGGACAAAATTTGAGATCCGAGCTTTAGAGATGGCAAATATTGATTTTGAATTTAATGCTGGGACAAACTATCTCTCTTTATTTTGAAATGTTTAGTTTTTGACGTCATCTTAACCCTCTTCCTTCAGAATAGTTTTTTTCTATTTGTTTCCCTTTTTTCTCCTTTTCACTTCTCTTTCTCAATAAGACGTTTTATAAGGAAGGATAATTTTCTGTGCCTTTAATTTTAATTGAGTAAACGTAAAACAAGACATCAATATTGGTTTTATAAGCTAAATAGCTTTTTTTAAGACTGCTGCATAAAAGCAGAAGTATAACAATTTAGCAAAATAATATACTTCTCTTGATTAACTTTTTGATAATAGAGTAAAAAAAACGCGTGATGATATGTTTTAAAGAATTATTTGTTCAAAATAGGATCAATTTAACTCAATAAAGCGTGTTGAACGCTCGCCCAATTTATCCATAGGTTTTTTTTAATTTGGTTTTGGGAATGTTCTTTAACAATTTTGTCGTGGTTTCTTGAATATCTCGAGCACCGTGGTAAATTGCAGTTCTCGGTTTCGAGAACAGAAAACAGATTTGTGTCCTCGATCATCCTCAGTACTCGCTTGATCTGTCACAACATGACTTTTAACTCGGAATATAACGGAAAACTACAATTAAAAGGAGATTTTTATGTTGATGTTCTAACCATTAAAGCAGTCGTGGCACAGGTGCTATATAAAAAATTCGAACTAAAAAAGTGTACTGATAAATTGGCTGATCGTTCAAACCATTCTATTGTGTTAATTTGACGCTATTTTGAATAAATATTAGTTTAAAACATGTTATCAAACTTATTTTACTCTACCATTAGTTCTGTTATTTTAAATTTAACACTTTGTATTTTTTCCTTTATAGCAATTTTATAATTCCAAATTCATATGTTATAATTTAAAATAACTGAAATGTAATAGATCTTATTTTCATGATATTTCATAATATGACGGGTGCGAATTTCTTGACCATTTCCATTCCAAATGTAGAAACAATTAACTCAACGAGTAGAATTCTATCTCAAGCTATGATTGCAAAAAGCATAATTTAACTCATGAATCAAAACTCAAATGAAGGCTGGGTGGTCTTCTTTTAAGTTCTTTTGTTTTATTTCCTTCGGTAAATACTTTAATTCCGCCATTGTATTAATTTATTCTTGCAAATAATTAAACCAGTTGTATAATTAATCTTCTATTTCACAACAAATCCATTTTAATATTTCCATATATTTCTGCGTAGCCATTCAATAACCCTATAACTGCTATGGCACCATTAATTGTTGAGCATTAGAGCCCAAATGGCATTCTGACTTGCAAACCGCTTCAACTGTTTAAATCTCATTACATATTAATTATTTGAGCCGAGAATCGTGCTTTAGTATGCTTCGCTAAAAGCGCTAGAATAATTTTGAAGCATAACTTTGATGTGCTTGGAGCATATCTGCTGTAAACATGCGGCTAAAGGTTTATGCACCAAAGTATAGATCATCTTAAAATTATATGTTAAAATGCTTGAATGTTTTTATGAGCTGAAGTATAGTTTATATGTTTTATATGTTTTTTGTAATCTTCATTAGTATACATTTTCATTCCAGAAATTCTATGATTCATTGTAAAATCTTAATATTTTTTAATGTTTGGGTTACAAACCTATCCTGACTTTGATAAATGTTGGTAATATTTCTCTTAATGTAACATCTCTTTCGTGTGATACTAGTTTCGCTAAATAATACGATCTGTTTAGTGCGTATTTTTGGAATTTTTGTATCGTTGCTGAAACATAAATGTATTTTGAAGCAGATTTCATATTGATGTCTTGCTAATACAAGTTCGTAAAGGCAGAACAAAAGTTTGGGAAGCTCTGTATTCACCTGCTTAGATTTCTCTAAATACCAAGACTGCTCAAAATAAACACTGTTTCATGCTGCTTAGATTACACCAAAATTTCTCAACTTTTCAAGCTCTCTGCCTCCCCTCCGCCGTACATAGTCAATACAAGTAGTAAAATCTGAGTGGGCTACTAGGCAAAACTCAAGAAGAAGCAACTTAAGCTTGTTGTTGAACAAAAACCTTGTGAAATTCATACACAGCATTTAATATATTACCGCACATTGAATCTTATTTTAGACACATGACTATTAGAACATGAAACGCTTCACGTTTCCATGCTGCGGACCAGGCTTCGACTCCCGGGTTGATCACGATTTATATCCATAGATCTATCTCATGTAGGTCAAGGAGTACATATATGAGGCAGTGAGAAGCAAAGAGAAGTACAGATATTGTCTGACCACGGATTGTATGGAAAGACAAACATCCGTTTTATACCCGGAAATGGACGAATCTATTATTTTTTAGCGATGCTAGCTTTTGCAGAAGCAGAGTCTCATTCAAATAAGCGGAATATGGCATCAAAGTTTTACTTTTCCCCCTCATTCAGACAGATTCGCCTTATCTGGACGTTTGAAAATTCCATACAATCCGTGGTTGGTCAGTAGTAATCAAAATAATGGAAACACCTGTGAATAAAAGTGACATTTTTGTATGTGCTTCGCAAGTAATAAAGAATAAAATTAGACATCTTTTTTTTTTCTTCTATAAATAGCAATGTACACATTCTGGTAGCATATGGTTGCCTAATTGAAGTTCTGGAAGGCTTGCATTTTTTTTTCAAGCGCGTGAAATGTTGCACCTCTCAGATTTTAAAAGAGGCCAAATTCTTGGAGCGCGTCTAGTTGGAGCAAGTGTAACTGAAACATCTGAACTTTTTGGTGTTTCTAAAGGTACAGTATCTAAAGTCATGACAGAATACGCACAGCACGGTAAGACAAGCTCGGCAAAGCAAAATAGTGGATGGAAAAAGAAGCTTAGTAAAAGAAACCGGCGGGTATTGAAGCGGATTGTAATGCCTAAAAAACGAACAATAGCACCAAAAGTGACCACGGTACTCAATTACCATCTGGATTCACCAGAGTGAGTGATTACAGTCCGAAAAACCCTTTATTAACAGAATATTAACGGCAGAGTAGCAATTCCCAACACCACACTTGTCTTAGTGTGTCCATTATTTTGATAACTACCTGTGTATTACTACACATTGAATCTTATTTCGGACACATTACTATTAGATCATGAAATGCTTCACGTTTCCATGCCGCGGACCAGGCTTCGACTCCCGGGTTCATCACGATTTCTATCCGCAGATCTATCTCAGATAGGTCAAGGAGTACATATATGAGGCACTGAGAAGCAAAGAGACGTAAGTAGACTATTTAAAGTTTCAAGTAAATAGCATTTAAAGTTCTGATTCTAGATCGGCTTTCATTGCAAAAAAAATTCTAAATCTAAATATCGAGAAAAAAAATATTTAAAATGTTAATAAAAAGAACTTTATCCCTTAATAATAACAAAAATAATTTTTGACTTGCAACAAAATGTTACAATATGAGCATCAATATTTGAAAACTTCTTGTATTACCGTATTCTTTGATTCTCAAAGGTAATTGTTCCGTAACTGAACTAGACTACATGTGTTACTACATAGTTAAATTATTACTAGATAGGTGGCGCTAAAAGCAGAGTAAATATTTCATCATTTCCCTTTGCCCTACTATTTCACTTTGTCTCCTATAGATTAAATTAGTGTTAGTGTGTATTTCACATTTTGTTGTGTCAAAATCAAAATAAATATTCTTTCGCTTTTCTCTCTGTTAATTCCCCCCCTCCTCAGCATCCTTTTTTTTATGATGTTCGCACCTTACCGTTACGAATATCACCACCCTTTAGAAGACTCACCCAATGGCTTTAGAACCGCTATTTTAAGACGAAAAAATAACAATATCAATTGAAATTACTAAACTTTTAAATCACAAGTACATACTTCTGAAGGGCTCTTATTCTCTTAAATAAAAAGAAATAGTGTCATTGATATTATAAAATTAGATTTATTGATTTTCAAGAATTTGCGTAATTTCCACGTAAGCATGTCAAGTTTTAACTAGTTTATATTCCTTACGTCCTTTGGAAGAGCTTTAGGGCTTGCTAAATAATTTACTGAAAGTTTCTATCAGCATAACGATCTAAAAAGGCATTTAAGAAAAAGAAACAAATACTTTCTACGTTAATGTTGCCGCTGGGTGTCTTTAGCTGTACTCGAGATATTTAACAATATCTATATCAGACAGTGGCAACCATTTAAAGTAATACTATCCACCTTCTTTGGATAAAAATAAAAATCCATTAAAATTATTGCACCTATTAGAGATTTACAAAAAAATATATGACAGCATGCATCAACCAATTTACAGTACGTAGTTACGGTTAAATTTCCTTATTATTATTATTTATTTATTCATTTTGGTATTTTACTGTATAAAGTTTTGAATTTGCATGATGTTTGTTTCCCTCTAAAAGATATTTATTTACTGAAAAGATTGCATTGTGCATTAATATATTTGTACAGTGATGGTCAGAATTAAAAGGACAACAGAAGAAAAATATTTCGGAAATGATTCAATGAAATTTATACTTAAAATGCCTTTTTATGTAGAAAACATTGTAGAATGCAGAACATTTGAAAATACGAACTGTAAATGTTTTGACGTGATTAATTAAAAATGTCATTTTTAAAACTGGACAAAATTAAAAGGACAACGAGTGTTTTTCCCTGAAAAGATGTTGAACGTATCTTAACTTGAAATCCCATCTAATATGTCTTGATGTTTGTTTTTTGGAGCAAGCTCTTCTCTCTCTTATCATCATTGGCTTCATACAAACAGAAAAAGAAAATTTCCTATCTTTTTGTCTTTGTCGATCTTATTTGCCGGAATTTTTGAAACAACTCTAAATGACCGATCTCTAATCATTCAAACTTGTTGCAATTTGACGTACAGTACGTCTTTAAATTTTTCAAGCAATTACTTTTCTTTTCTCAAATTCTTTGCTTTTTGTAACTAGCGGGATGGTCGTAAAAATAGAATATGACTACCCCAATCGCTTACTAAGCAGTTATATCGTTATGTAGCACAGTTTGCAGAACAAAAAACATGCAAATTTTGTTCTTTAGAACACACAAATCTAATTGCCCTTAGAATTTTGTCCAAATCATCCGGATGTCTAAACTCAAACTTCCTTCTACGAATAAGAAATTCCTTTGTGTTTCCAATAAGAGTTTGGAAAAAATTTCATTTTCAATGGGGTCGTTTCCAAAATTTTAAAAGTATTTTTTTCTGAAAGAGCATGCTTAAAAACATAGGATCTGACCATTTTTTAAATAATTTGTTTAAGTTTAATATTTTTAAAAAATTACTTAAATCGGTATGCTTTTATTGTTTATACTTCTGCCGATGACATCACAAATGATGAAATGCCATTCAGTGTTACCATTCAGAAGAGCAAAATATTTAATTTGCGTCTTTACTCACGTGTATTGGCAACGATATGGTTGAACGCAAACGTAGAGCGCAATATTTAATTCGTTGCTTGATTATCATAACGTGGAAACGTGGTAGAAAGATGCGCCAAATTGCATCATTTATGACGTCATAAAGACCACGCCTTGTTTTTAAAATCGGACATTTTAAAATATTAATTAAAAATAACTGTTGGGAAAATGAAAGTATTTTCTGGGTCCATATTACTTTTTTTACTCATTCTATCAATTTCACTGACTAAAAGTAGTACTTTGACTGAAGGAAACCACCCCATTAGTTACTTGTCATAAAATTTGCAAAACTTTACCACCAATCGCAGTGAAGATTTGGATGTTTTTCCGTTTGTTTTTATAATTTTGACTACCACTGTAGTACCACCGAAGTAGTAATTAAACAACATGGCAAATATATTTTCGTTTAAAATCTCTTACCTCATACACGTACGAGTATTTCAGTTTTATAATGCGTCTTTCAATGCAAAAGAAGTGAGATTACGGATATCTTTCAGCCACTTCTTCTGCTTTGAAAAAGACGTTCCTTGTAACGCCGAAACACATTGTCAGCAGTTATTTGCAACTTCTGTTCAAGTAAACAATGTTATGTTATTTGAAATATTCTCAAGAAGTTTACACAACCATAAATGCAGTGATGGTGTGTTTCAAAAGTGAGCTACGAAAAGCCAGCATTGTGTTACTGTTTTTCGTCATACAAAACGGGAATCTGAGCTCAAAAAGAGTATTCTACCCTAATTAAAGCAATTTGTGCTAATTCCATTTAAACGTGGAGGACAGAAAAACAAGAAAAGCGTTTCTTTTTTCATGTTACAGTATGTGTGATGTTCAGCTGTTTGTTCAATGCTTTGGGTGTATATAAATGGCTTTGCTTATGTTGCCCCTCTACCAAAAGCATTAGAAAAGTTAAAGGATAGCGCCACGTGGCAATGATGACCATTACCAAGAGACGATGGACGTTACCAAGACACACACACTAAAAAAAAAAAAAATTCTTCTTATATCACCGTTTTAAAAATACTGCACTCGTATTACCACCTCTGGTTAACACAATTCCAAATTTTGATGAGTTTGTGATTATTTTTATGTAATCCTTATCGTTGTACTTGCAATGACTTTAGGATAGATTTTGGATAGAACGCTTCGAAAACGAATAAATCATTTGTAGTATCCTTGTACACTGTAAGAGTGTACACCCAAAACTGTTTTTGTACGGTTTATAGGGACCTCATAAAAAAAGTCTCACGTACAAAATAAACCAAAAACTTTCGAAATAACTCGGGTTTTTTTTTAAAGGAAGTCAAAATAAACTGAGTGTTGATAGTTTTGCCGCATCGTGAGTCAAAATTTCCCGAAAAAAGAAATTTTTGGGAGGTCACATTGACTTCAAATTGGGGTGCCCCGTGGTCACTTAAAGATTCTACCTCGCATTCGTTTTATAAATTAGTTCGTCATTTGAGCCGCAATCTGATTGAAATCTTCATAAAAAAACACAAAAAATAAATAAACATAAAAAAAATCGCGCAAAAACCGCACGAAAAAAATTTGCACAAAGTACTTGTACAAAAAAACCGCACAAAAACAGGTTTGATTGTACATAGTTTTGTAACTTAAATTTTACATTATGTTATTAGTTTTTTTTTATTGACACATAAAGAATTCAATACCTATACACACGAAACGAATTAAAAAATTTCAAAATTTTCAGCCAGAAAATTAAAATTATTTTTTCACTTCAAAAATAAAAATGCTGGTTGTTCTTTCTTTTTTTTTCAATCAGAAAAATGAATTAGCTTATTATAGAAAACAATTTAAATTCACTTAAAACAATGTGCAAAATAAAAAATTTAATTCGAGACTTTTCCAACAAAGGGATAACATTTTCATTTAAAACAAGCAGATTTCGTTTTTATTAAAGAAGCTTTGTTTATCGACTTAAACCGTGTTTATGTTTTCGAAACTGTCCAAGATAAAGCTTTAAAATAAAGTTTTTTTTTCCATGCAGCCACGTTTTTTTTTTCCCCCTCCAGGGAAAAAGGTATTATTTTAAATCTCTGTAAGGGAAAAAATCCTTTAAAGCAAAGCTCTATTCATATTTTAATTTTAAACTGTCAATCAGAAAGAGCACGGTCGATTTGAACCTGAATTTACTCACAAAGTTTTTTTTTCCTTGTAAATCCGTGTTCTTATCTAAGAAAGATGATCCATCATACTGTTTCCAAGTAGCAAAAGTCTTGAAACTTTTGTACTTACCAAAATTGTTTTACACTTCATTGCTAAACACTTAATAATTATTTAAGTACGAACTGTTACAAATAAGTACGTGAAGAGTAACCTGGGACAATTTCTAATCATTACGTTTCTGTGGAAGAAATTATCACCTATTTTTTATTTTAACTCTGAAACCCCGAAACCAAATAAACAATTTTTTGCTCATTAACATTGTTATATTTCTTTTATCTCGATATTTTTTTTTTAATTTTGATGGTTCAAAAACTTTTTATTATATGAACTTATAGTACATCTTTCTTCGGTATAATTCTATAAAGAGCATGGCAAAAAATATTGTGTCAACTCACTGATTATGCGCACTAGGGTGGACCGAAATAAGGCGATTTTTTTTTTTTTTTCAAAATCCATTTTTGGACACCTTGCAAAAGTTTAGTGAGTAAGTTAGCACTCACAAAAAATTCCTTTGATATTAAAAAATATCTAGCCATCTCTATTAGACACTGAAAAACAGAAAAAAAAGAGAAAAATGAATAAAATAGCAATAAGTATAAAGAACGAACGAATATTCATTTAGAAACGAAAGCACGAATTTAAGCATGTAACAATTTGAAGAATTTCCAAAATATGAACTAACGAAAACAAAGATCACTGAAAAAACCGTGCGCTTTATTTAATTAAATAGTACACACTCAAAAGAAAAAAAAAAGCTCTCTACTATGTTTCTTTAAGGATGCAAAAAGTCGAGTTTCCAAATGTTTAAACGACTTTAAACTCGTGTTTGCTCCGGAGAAGCCTTGATTCAAAAATTTCATTATGATTACTTTTATTATTGCTGTTGTTAGGGAACGAATTTTTGTAACAATGGGTTTTATATTCGCAACTTCAAAGCTCGAATATGCCATCTTGCGGTAAATACCAATACTAAAGAAAAAGGTAAAACATTCCATTCCACGAGTTTTCTTTGGGGTAAATTTCCGGCTTCAAGCAGTTTGTGGTGTAATGTAATTTCAGAAGAATAAAAAAGAAAGCTTCGCACAAATACGATGAAAAAGTACTGTCATTCACTAAACGTCAAAGCAAGTTATATGTTATGGCATTTGTTTGTTTCATCTTTTTTCATCCGCCATTAGACAGTGGCTTCTGCGCCCCCTATAATTTATTGAAGTTGCGAAATTAATTATTTAATGGGGAAATGATATGAAATTTACTGTTTCCCACCATACCTTTTTACAACTAAGTTTTTAAGGAATAAATTATAGACTAAGTTGCTCCCTCATAATGTATCTATCTATGGTGAAAAAATTGTTAAAATCCGTCCAGTAGTTTTGAAGTTTACCCCGGATATCCGGACAGAAATAGCAGCTTATGTATAAAGATGAGGATGCAATTCCTAAGAAAGCAATGTCATGCTTGCTCCAGTGCGGCCTTGTTTCAAAATTTACATTATGATTACTTTTAATATTGCTGTTGTTAGACAACGAATTTTCGAAACAATGCGTTTAATCTTTAATCGTTTGATGTGGAAATCAGATGACATTTACAGTTTTCGATCACGACGTTCTTAAACTAAGTTTTTTAACAATAAATTATTGCCTAAGTTGTTCCCCGATTATGTAGCTATCTATGGTGAAAAAATGGTTAAAATCCCTCCAGTAGTTTTGAAGTTTACCCCGGACATCCAGACAGAGATTAGCCCTTTATGTATAAAGATATAAGGGGATCTATTTTTGAACTAATGTTTTCTACCACAGCCCAAAATAACAGTGTTAATCAATGAAAAGTAGACGGTTTCTCTAAAACTATAGAGAGACATGAATGAAAAAACTACTTAGGTACATTATATCACCTAAAGTTTCTTTGGGGGGAGAGGGGGGGTTAGATCTCAAGAATCGTGGTCGCCATTCACCAAAGGGCAACCATTTCACTGAAAAAGGCTACTTAAGAATCAAGTCTCGGTTGCAAAAAGTGGCGACCGCGCGTTTTTATTTGTATCGCGTAACGAAAACAAGCTTCCAATCCTATCTATGCTGTTATTCCATCTTGTTCAGCATATCAGTAGACCTCACCTAGACAACATTATTTGTAAAAAGTATATCTATTGAAATTTTGTGTGTTGTTTTTGTAGAGTATCAAAATCTTTCAATTTGTTGGTAATATTACTATAGGTTTCTTTTTCTGCGCTACTATTTTTTTTAATGGCTACCAAAAGTGCTAAAGTAGCTACCATTTTTTATGACTTAGGTTTCCAGTGACTACTATTCGGAATTGCTAGCCTATAGCTTTGGAAGGGGCGGGATGCACAAAGTAACTACGTTTTCATGTAGGGGTCCATGGTGACCCGATTTGAAAGTCGCTGCTTTATGATACATCATCACGTATTAGTCATTTGCTTCATCAAGATTTTATACCAATATTCTAACTCCACGCTTGGTCGGAGTTTCGGCAGTTACTCCCACTGCCCAGAAAACTTGGTTTTAAGATACAGAACCAATCCAATTGTATGGAATATGCACTTCAGTATCTCTAATTACAACCTTTGCCTCTTCAGAAGGTAAATTCTGCCAGCGCTTTTAGTGGAAATCAAATTCTGAAGTTTTGCTAAATGTACAAGCACTTTTCATTCCGCTTCAGTAGCTATACGAATCTAGTCCTATTGAGCAATTTTTCTTCATTCTATGTCTTACGTTCGATATTGAAGTAATAAATCATCTTACTCCCTACCGCACGAATACGAAGAGTGAGCTATTTTGTCATCTCTTTACTACGATTTTAAATTTTCTTCGGACCAGAATTCTTTAATTGAGGCTGTGAGAAGCAAAGAAATGTCCGTAGACATTTTCAAGTTCTTCTTTATTTTTTATTTATTGATTAAAAGTATTGCACACTACATAACAAATCCAATTACAGGGCCAAATAACATAAAAATAGCAATTAAAACAAATTATACATTTAAAATATCCAAGCATCTAGACTTAAAATTATTAAATGACATGATGAAAATATCTAAATTACTCTAATAAATGTTTAAAAGTTTGTAAAATTTAAAAAGAACAGCGCGTACGACAAAAACTTTAGTAAAACTCGCTTAAAGGAGCGGCCCTAGGTAGGATTTCATTGGAAAAAAACCCTTCTAAATCAAGCTGTATAACAGCACCTACCACTACTGTACTATCTCTTGCCCCAAGATAGAGGAGAGGTTCACCTGCCATTCGTACTGGTTATCTCCAAATTTTCAATTTTTGCGCTGATATCCATTTGCTTCTGACTGACTCAACTGATTTCCTAACGTAAGTTGTTTGCAGTGTGATGTTCAAATATAAAAATAAATCCAATGTGGGTTACTTAACTTAATTCGCAAAGTAAAAATCTCGCTTGCTAGGGATTTCATTTAAACTTATAATTATAAAACTAATGCTTTCTTGAACAAAAAATGATTAAATAAACACTCTGGCTCTGCTTTCAGAATATTTATAATAGCAAAAAACAGTAAAAAAAAAAACTTTTGAGTTGAAAAAGACTTTTTACCACTTTGGGCTTACTACTTCTTTGGTTTAACAAAAATGAAAACGCACAAAACACATATAAAATCTGAATTTTCATTCTGAATGTACCAAAAAGGCTCAAATGTAAAATCATGAGGTAAATCAGATACAATTGTACTAACTACCAAACATATTTAAGTCGGTCGTCTAACTCTGATTTAAGTTTCAAACATTTTTTGAGTCTTCTTTGATAGGATTTTAAGAGTCTTCATTACTGGTCATTATATATTTCAATGTATTCGAGCCGTCATTTAGAGGAGTCTGGATTTGAGAAATCAATTTACTTATACGTAAGCGTGGTTGTTTTTAAATATTTATTTGTTTTGTAAAATGCAGTCGGATCTCGATAGCTCGAAGCTTATAACTCGAATATACCTTTATCTCGAAGTTTTCATTGGGTCCCAAACTTTTGAGATTGTTGCGGACTCTTCCCACAACTCTAACTACCAATAACTCGAGCGTTTTAGCTGGTCCCTTGGGACTTTGAGTTATCGAGAGTGACTGTATTGGGAATTGATTACATTTTTCTCCTCCCCCAGAGGGGGGGGGGGGTAACTGGAAATGACAGGTTTAATTCCGAAATGGTACTTACTCTTAACAGTGTCAATCGGTAGACAGATCTTATGTAAATCGAGCCTGTACCCTTACTACGTATTAGTTTTATTTGACATTTCATTACAAAAAAGTACCCGTTCACTACTCAAGAAACACTTAAATAATTTTGAAAATAAATTATTAATATTTTAGCATTTTGTATTTTATTTAGTATGAAATACATGCTTCAAAATGTTTTCATTTCTCAATTCATCGTTTTAACAATACAGCAACACTGTAGGTGCACATACACTTCAATAAAAATAAACGTTCTCTGTTATGAATAACCATTTACTTGTTCTTCCATCCTGATATTTATACTTCCAATCCGAATCCTGACAAATGTTCAAAAATGCTGACGTATTCATGGTGGCTTACGTCAAAGAATGCAAAAAAGGAAACTAAATGCAATTACCGTTGCTGAAACTGGCAAACAGAAGCTAACACAAAAATTCTAATCTCCTTTGAGAGATGCATATTTATTTTACTTCGAGGGAAGAATCCATTGTTGCCATGGCTGTAACAAAAGGATTGATCATTAGAGTCTCTGCGTATTATGCTTAGTATGGTTGGAATAAAAGTTTCATTAGTGTTGAATATATGTTCTGTGGAAATGATAGCTCGAGTGATGGGATGAAAGGAAAAAAATATGTTTAATGTATTTTTACTAGATTAAGTCTCCGGCTATATAGGAAAATGATAAATGGTGAAGAATTATCCCTTAAGTTGAAGTTTTTTAGTCTTAACTATATTTTATATCGTACACCTTTAACGTTTAAATACATTTCAAGACTTTTATATTATTTTCGATTTGTTTGTTGAGGATTTATTTCTTTTTGGTGTGATGAGAGTGTAAGTTAATAATGCAAAAACGTGCAAAGTGAACGAATCGAACGCGTAAGAACCAGAAACTTTATTTTTCTAATTACTTATGTATTTTTTAATTTTTTTTCTTTATTATTATTTTATAGTTTATGAAGTTTTAACCTTGGAGCAGGAATATATTTTTTTTCATTGGACAAAGGTAAAATAAAATATTTTTCTAATGTAATGTTTTATATTTGATCATTTAAAATATTTTTGATCAAATAAATTAGTAAATACAAGAAAGAATGAAGAAATAAAAAGGAAATAAAAGAATAAACGAAAAAATAATAAATGAGTCAGTAAAGTAAAGAATGAATAAGAAAATAAGTGAAATAATGAATAAATACTGGAAACGTTAAATGAAGGAATATAAATGAACTATTTAATAGATGAATACGTAACTGATTTCATGAAAGACTGAATAAGTAAACGAAATTAACTACTATATTTCACTTTGCCCCATCCGTTTTGTCCCGCATGGCTTGCTTTTATACAAAGCATTAACAATACTATGAAACTTAATATTAAACAACTAAATGCTGCACTGAACATTGGTAGGTCTCAATTAATACTTGAAATTTTAATAACAAGAAGTTTATCACATTATAATAACGAATATAATTTTTGACGTGCAACAAAATTTTACAGCATGAGTATCAATTTTTGAAAATTGCCCGTATTATTATATTCTTTTATTTTGAGAGGAAATTTTTTCTTAACTGGAATAGACTACTTGTGTTATTACATAGTTAAAATATTACTAGAAAGGTGGCGCTAAAAGCACAGCAAATATTTCACCATTTCATATTGTCCCGCTATTTCACTTTGCTCCACATTCCTCTACTTATTTTTGCAATCCAAATAATTTTCTTTAATTGTAAAAATAATTAATTAATATGTTTTAACTGATTAGAAAAACCGTCTGCTTTTATTTTCTTAGTTTTTATGGAATTATGTTCAGTAAATTATTAAAATACTGCTGTTACAACGCTCTTTCGATAGTGCTTAATTTCGGGAAAATGTCTAATTTCGCGTTTTGAGCAAGGAAGGGAAACTTACTTCCCCCCTTTAAAATGTTTCTAAGCCTGGTTTATGTTAGGCTACATGCTGTTTTTGAATCTGCCAAAAATATGAAGAGATCTTGAAAAAAAATACCTTACGCAAAGTTGACATTAACTGTAAATATACAGGTGAAGCGAATGACCTTATAAATATTTTCATCGGGCAGAATCGTCCAGGTACCGTTGGTATTTAAAAGAAACTAGCTGCGTCGCCCGGCTTTGCCCAGTATACTTCGAAAATTAAAGTTATGTCAAGTGACACGTGTTCAACAATTAGGCTTGAACAAAAAAAAAAAAAATCAGTAAAACTTTGCGGCAGATTTCGGAAAAATAACCAAAAAAGAAACATTTTAAATCCTTTGATTTCAGGAAAAGCCTCAAAACAGAAACTGGAATTTTATTTAATCATATTTGAGAAAAAAATGGCAACAGTTCTTTCTTTTCAATGATTTTCTTCACGCTACAAATTTTTAATAAAAGCATTGTTACGGAAAGTTCAGATGAAGCACTGAATAATAATTTGAATATAGGAAAGCCTTCGAAAATTATGGACTTTAATTCGAAATTCTAAGTATCGTAAAAAATAGTGTTTAATTAATATGTCCGCTAATTATTACCGGTGGTTTATGTTAAACAGACAATTATAAAGACGGGAAAATGACGAATCTATTGATACCTGGTTCGATGGTCAATTTACAGGCGTTCGAGAGAAGTAACTCGGACATAGGTTAGATAGATGGATCCGTCTGTCTATCTATCGCTACATCTGTAGCTATCTATTGCCACATACGATCAGTTTCTAATTATATAAGATAAGAATGTAACGCCGAAACACGAGTCTGCAGTAATCTGTAATTTGCTTTTTGACGTTGTTATTTCTCATTTTACTTTTTAGTACAAAGGTTATACTTTAACAATAATAGTTGTCTATTTATGGTATTACTTTAGACTCAAGCAGTTTTTCCAATTATTCAAACGTAAAATCGTAACAAAAATGAACTGTAGATCTGTATGCGTTGGTGGCTTGCTTCGCGAGAAAAAAAATAGGACCTAGAAACAAGGAGTTTGGATTCAAGGGGTATTTTTTTCGGTTTTGTTTATCTTATCGCCCAATTTGTGATGAATTTATTAGAAAAATGTTATTTAATGTTAAACTGCTTTTTAGCACTTTTCATTTCATAGATCCCGAACCAATTATCGTTTTAATTTTAAGATCCTAAAAGTATTATTGTAAACAGTGAAAGTCATTTAATTGTTAAAAATCTATAACAATGAAGTTTTCCCTACGAATTCAGATCAAGTTGAAATAAATATACACTGTTGTGAGTCATGCGATATATATAAATGCGTATATTGATAAATATAGAGATGTTTTGAAGTTGTGAGTTATGCGATATATATAAATGCGTACATTAATAAATATAGATACGTTTTGAAGAGCTCGATGGGGAAATAATTATATTTTACGAAGAGTTTTCTTGAAATGCCGACATAGATAAATTGGATGCGTATGTAAACAGATAGAAAGTCATACTGCTATATAGATACAGATATAAATAGTTTCTACACCACGCCAAATTTATTAAAGCAACCATTGAAGACGACATCATTAATAAGCATCTCATCACAAGTCTTTCCTTTTTTCATTTTTCGATATTTATTTATTTATTTTTAAGCGGAAAGTAGTTTAAAAGTTAACTATTTCAAAAAAAAAGAAAATAACAAATAAAAGAGGGAAATCAGGGAAAAGTCAGGGAACTTTTTTTCATAGTTCCTGTCGCCACCCTGTAAAAGTCAACTATTTCAAAAAAATAATAATGAAAATAACAAATAAAAGATCAACCACAGGGTAACTTTGAGGTATTTCGGTTCACTTTACACCATGTCTTTGTTTATTCATTTATTTTGTAAGTTGAACTTAACCCAAATAGAAGCATAGTGCAAACCTCTTTTGCTATGGTTACGAAATAAATTTTCGACATCTTATTTTACAAAAAACAAAAGGTGGCATTATTTTACATAACTCATTGCATCATTCAATAGTTCGCAAGTTACTGTTTAGAAGCTAACTTTTTAATTTATGAAATTGCTTTCTCTACAGTGTAATATTCCATGCGTTAAAATCAAATGATAAAGATATTTTGATGCAGGAAAGGAAAGTCTTTAAATCCTTAGAAAAGGTACTTTTCCGCTTCAAAGTTGGAAGCTTTGTTAAAATCATTTATTTTGCTTCCCATTTCTCACGTGACTCAATATCCTAAATTTCTGGATAACTTTGAAACAGGCTTACTAATGATTTTAAATGAATATCATAATTGTATGCTTCACTTGCCAAATCGATTAACTCCATGAAACAAAAAGTCGAGAAAAGTGGTGAAGAAGATAGTGTTATCCATAGGAGTGAATGGGGCCTCGTGTAGTATTTTCCGCCATCGCAGGATCAGAAATGTACTGAACCAAAAGTTTAATATAAATTTACATTCTAAGCATTGATTAAGTACTATTAAAGCAGTAATGAGGATTTTTTTTAAGTGGAGTTAATCGATTTAGCAACTGGGGTATCCAATTGTTAATCATAAATTCTCAATGTTGAACAACTACGCTATATTTTTTGATGAACTTTCAAAAACGATCATACTTGTCTCATTTAAAAAAATCGATGCGTCTTCTTCATTTTGTTATTTTTTGAGCAATCACATTTCTTATTGTTCTCATTTGAGTGTTTAGGCATCCTTTGATTTTATTTTTCCCCCGCCTGCCTCCCTCTGCAGTACCCCCATCGACCGGCCTCACGATGCTGCTCCTCTATCGAGTTTCGTCTCCAGGTTGGTCCATATCCTACACACACGCACAGTCAAACATGCACACCTACAGACACCTACACTCATATACACACACACATACACACTCATACTCACACACTCATGCCTGCACACAGACACAAACACACACGCCTACATACACACGCACACGTGATTGCGAAAAAACATAATTTGAACTCAAGATGTCAAAATTCAAATTAATTATTGTTATTATTATTATTATTTTTTTTTTTTTTTTTTGTTATTCAAAATTTTTTTCTGTTTGTTCGTTTGATCACTTTTTCAAAACTTAAAACTTTATTTATGTGTTGTTGTGTTTGGAAAATTTTACAAAGGTCTAGAAGTTTAATGTTCTTTATACTGTTAGTAATTTTACATTCTTGATGCCTTTTTCATTCTTCTACCGTCTAATAACTATCGTTTGGCATAGGATAGCCTATTAAGGCTATGCGCCATAAAAAGCGATAGAGCCAATCGACCAATCCTTTTGACTATCAACAGGGTGAATTATATTTCCATTATAAATAATATTGAGTTACTTTACATGCCAAAGAATCTAAGCGAAACAAAGTTTCATCAATTTCTATGAAATATATTCAATGTAACGCATAATACAGTTCCCAATCAATCAATCAAATTATTCAAATCCCATTAGGCACATATTATTTCGAACTGTTCCCATTTTCTCCGATGAAAGAATGCAGCTACCTCCAGAGAAAACCGTAATGCAATAAAACGATGGATCTTTCCTTAGGTCAGTAACTAATTGAAATTCTGGAGATGTTTCCCTTTTCTATATTTAGAAGCAACGCAGAAATATTTGCATCTTTTGTAACGAAGCGTGAAAATGGAATATTATTCTTAGATGAATACATAAACTGTCTAAAATTAGTGCATACGCATGAACTATAAGTCCAAACAGACGGTTCTCTTCAAAATTGTAAACGCAACTACGAAGTCATTAAAATAAAAATGTCATTTACGTAATTAATTTTCAATGTCTACATATATCAACAAATTTATTTATTTATTTTTATTTTTTTTATTATTTTTTTATTTATTTATTTATTTATTTTTTTTTTGAAATAATGGTCCGCTTTGTATTTCAAAGAATTTTAAGGACGTGAATTATGATAAGTTTGAATTTATGGTATGTTATGGCATTTATGGTTTAATATCACGTTTTATAGTGATATCTTTTCTGCATCCAAATGTTCGGGCGAACCATCCAGATAGGCCTTCTAGCCGTATTACTAGCCGATTTAATCTTTTTATTGACACCGAAAAAGCTCCAAAAAATGTTCGTACCGAAACTAGTCTCAGACTAACCTGGAAATTAGGAATAAATACTTCTTTAGTAGGGTCGTGGGCACTTGGAAGTTTACCGGAAGAGGCGGTAAGGAGCAAGGGGGTGGATAGCTTTAAGATCGATCTCCATTGGGGACTTATAAAATGACTAGGACCAGCCTAGCTGAGCCCAGAACCTGTTGCTGGTCATCACATTTGTAATGTATTTGTATTTGTATGTTTTTGGTCGTGACCTCCGCCTCCCCCTAAACGTTTAATCTGTACGCTCCCCGGCCTGTAGCTTTCATTAAATTCATTTTAATACGTATATAAGCAAATGTTTAGAAAGATAACTAAATATGCATATAGATATTTACTCATAAAAACTTTATTATTGCAAATTCTCATTCGGGTCATTCCATATCAAATCGATCAAAAAAGTAAGATTTTCAAGCTGACCCCTTCCGATTTTTCTAAAATTTTATACAGAAATATTGTTTGGTAATAAAAGTAAAAACCCAAATTTTTAGATTTTAATACAAATATTCTTTGATTGGGGTCGTTATGAAAATTCGAATTTTGGTAAACGGAGTAGCATTTAAATGACATAACTTTTGTTCTAACTGCACTACAAGCAAAAACTTGATACCATTTTAAAGCTCTTAAAACGCGCTATAAGATGATGTATTACATGATGCAACAAAGCAAACTTAAATTTTGAAAGTCATTCAAAAATTACTTTTGACCTTGAATATTTCCGAAAGTTATTATTTTAAAAATATGAAAACAATATATATTATACACACTGATGTGTTCTTCATTTGTGCCAAGTTTCATGTTGTGACAGTTAAGGGTTCAGCTATAATTTAATGTTTTATACAACAGATGTTTGACGGATGTTAAATTGAAAAATAATTATATAGCAACGTTTGGCAGAAGATAAATTAGTAATAAAAAAATTTAAATTATATTAATTGGAATTTTTTCATCTTGAATTCAAATTATGTGATTCGCAATCACGAGCGTGTGTGTGTGTGTGTGTATGTATCTGCATATGTGTACGTGTTGTGTATGTAGTGCTGTGTGTGTATGCGTGTGTGTGTAGGCGTTCGTGTTTGTGTGTGTATGTAGGCATACGTGTTTGTGTCTCTGTGCAGGCATGAGTGTTTGTACGTGTATGTGTGTGTGTTTGTGTGTGTAGGAGTGTGTGTGTATGCGTGTGTGTGTAGGATATGGACGCAAAGACGGTTTTCGCTAGAGGAGCAGCATCGTAACGCCGGTCGACGCGACGGTGGTGCTGGCAGAGGAAGGTGGTGGGAAAATAAAATCGTAGGAATTCAAAACCGTGAAATGAGAACAATAAGCAATCGTGATTGCTCAGTAATACATTTAAAATTATGTTTGCTCTTTTTTTAAATATCGTCTGCAAATTGAATTACAGATGCTATTTTCCCTGCCTGCAATGATGTGGTCCTGGGTTCGAATCCCAGCTCGGGCATGGATGTACTTTCTCTCTCCTGTCCTTGTCCTTCCTTTGTGTGAATGTGTTGTTATGCTGTGAATGGTTGCTTACCCTATTAACGGGTCCCTATGCCATGTGTGTATTGTGGAAGTCAAACTTCACACCAAATTGCGGTACAATTGGAAAAGTGAGGCAGCGCACCCCAAATTGCCAGCTTTGCTGGCGCAAGGCAACAAAAACAAGGTTCTCATCCCGATGAGTTGAATCAATTTTTTAGTTGATTTAACTCTTCGGGACATTGCCAAGCGTTCGCTCTAAACACGAGTAAATTTGTTGAGTCAACTCTGTTCATTTTTAACAGCGTTGTGGGGTATTTTTAAAAGAAAAATAAATCTACGAGTTGCCTCGGGTGAAGACGACGGAGTATTCCAGTCAACGAGTTAACAAGCAACTATTTTGAAAAGTTGATTTAACTAACCGCCTCGTGTTTATAAATTCCTAATAGAATGCTGCAAGTAATAAAGTGCTTTTAGAACTTTCTTTACCTAAACATGTGATTGTATTGCAGTTTTTGTCTGTTTTAAGCAAAGGTGACCCAAACTTTTAATTTTTAGGAGGTCAGAAATTCTTAATTTGCTGAATGGAACTTGAAATTTCTCCAAAATAATCATAATTTTGCCAAAAAGAACTCCAAATTTTGTTGAATGATGATAATTTTGCTGAATCATCAGACAAAATTTGTTGAATAAGGATATATTTGGAAGCTCATATTGGCATCCCGTGACCTTTCATCGGGGGGCACCTTGTTGTAATCCTTTTCATCTGCCATAACATTGTGTGCGTGAAGACTTTGAGACCAGTTTTTACTCCAGTTCAGAAACTGGAAGGATAAAAAATTGCAGAAGCAAAAAGCAACCTAGCAAAGCATTGTCAAGAAGAAGTATATAACTGTTTAAGTCGAGTTTGACTGCATGGATAACTTGTATAATTATTTTATGTAATTTACTCTTTGTACATAACATTGAATAAATTTTTTCATTTTTCTAATGTTGTATTATCAGCATGATTTTGACACGTTTGGGCACACATATTTGACTTTCAATTGATGGCAATTGATTTTTGGCCGCTCGGAGAGTAACAATTAAATTTTAAACAATGCATGATCCCAGAGTTGTCCCAACATGAAACTTGGCCCAAATAAGGAAAATAACAGTTTATACAAAATATATTTTTTTCAGATTTTTAAAATTATGACTTTTGGAAATGCTCAAGGTCAATTCAAATGACCTCTAAAATGAAAAATTGTATTTTGTATCATGTAATACATCATTTTAAAGCTCTCAATGTAAAATTTCAAAATATATAAAGCTCAAGTTTCTAACTTTATTTGTTCCAGAGTTATGGTCAGGCAAGTAAGAGCCGGTGGAGAAAACATTAAAATTTCGAACCCCTATATCTAAAAGACTACAACAGCTAAAGGGTCATTTTTTTTTTTTTTTTTTTTTAATACCACTTAGTGAATGGGTCTGCAAAATCTTGTGAGCACTCACTTTTTAGGTTTGTGAATTAACATGGAATGACATTAATGTCATGTTTTCTAATTATACTGACATAGTTTTTTGATGCAACAAACCTTCAAAAAAATTCAAGTGTGTAGCAGATATACTGTGCGATTAAGGAATGACCATTATTCTAGAAAGATTTAACAATCATAAAAACGAAAAACTGTTCAATCGTTTTACATTATCTATTCTACTGCCCCCCATAACCCTATAACTATGGCAGAGTTCTCCCGTCGCAATATATTTTGGGGCACATCTTTTTATTCTCGGAATCAGCATTTTTGAAAAGCAGGCATTATTTATTAAAACAATATTTTCACTATTAATCTCCATTTATGAAGACATCATTCAGCAGTAGTATGAAAGGACTTCAGGGTAATAGGCGTTGTAAAAAATTTCTTATTTACAATCAAATTTCCTAAGATAATCATTTCAACAAGCTTTAACTAAAGGCTCTGCAAAACATCTTCCTTACTATTATCAACGATTGGGACTGGAAAACTACACCAGTTTACCACTTGATCGCTTTTTTTTTTTTTTTTTTAAGTGCTGGTTTATGACCTTAAACTAATGCACACGTAATATTACGTATTACAAATGAAGTTAAGTTACTGGCAAGTAAAACAAATGCATGTTTGGGTGTCTTTGAGGACCCTCACAGTTTCAATATCGTAAATTTGCCACTGCCTCAGAATAATTTTTTGTTTGAAAGATAAATAAATAAATCAATAAATAAAGAAGATGGCTGAAAAGAACAATAATTTTTCAATACATTCGATTTTTAAAAATATATTTTACTCTATTTTTGAGAGAATAATGTTTATTTCTCTTACTTATTAAGAACTCAGTAAAAGCAAGATAAAGCTCAAAATCAAGATAAAGCTTGATCAATTATGATCAAACACAAAATAACAATTCCGTCGGGAAACTTCAATAAATCCACATAAACATTGCTAACTCAATAATAATATATTAATAACGTAAATATCAACAGTAAATAAATCCAGTGAGATGTTGATAAAAGACAAACAAACGATTCATTCGTCATAATGAAAATACGACAAACCGCAAGCAAACATAAAACAGCTCGATATAGCTCATAATAAAACACTGTGAGACACAATGTGTCCTCAGCGAAGGACAAAATAGAAGTTTGTGCACTTAGTTCTTTATTTATGTCCCATTGACGTATCATTTAATTGCTTCTCGAAGTAATTTTTCTTAACTACACATAGTATTACGATAGGACAGCAGCTACGAGATGTTTGTGTAAAACTTGAGAAAAAATTGAGTCACTCAGACCGCTGAAATGTATGCCGTGATTTTGTGCCTTAATTTCATTTAAATTGAACTTTTAATGGAAGTTTATAACTTTTTAAAAAAAATTTTTGATGGATAATTTCATTTTCAAATAGTTTCAATTAATATTTTGGCGGACATTTTTTTTTTTTCATTTAATGCAACGTTTATTCTTGTTTAATCTCTCGTATGTTTAAAAACTAAAATTTTAATTTTAATTTTCAGCAATATTGACTTTGGCAACGTTGAAAAGGAGATAAGCGCTTTGTTTTGACTAGTTAGTTTTAAAATTTTAAAAACGTTCCAAGTGTTCCGCATTATGATTATTCTCCCCGTGATCTTAAATGTGTAACGTCAAAAAAAAAAAAAAAAAAGAAATTCAGATGCATGTTTTAAAGAATTGCGAAATTGTTACGATATAGTAGAAATTTAAGGAACAATTATGCGCACATTAATTTAGAATTATCGCAATATGTAGAACTAGTCGACCCGTACGGAACTCCGCACTGTGCTTAGAATATTTTCATGTGGCAGTTCACTCTTTGAAAATTTCAAAGAAAGAACATTATGAAGAAAAAAAAAAGGTAAACAGATTAAAGTAAACGCACAAAAGAAGGGATGTAATTTGAAAACATCAGCAACAAAACCTCGTTAAGTACTACGTTGTGATAATGTGATAATCACTCACTTTTTGGTTATACGTATTTTCATTGCGAACACAAATATAATTAAAAGTGTGACTTAATCACTCGTGAAAAAGCAGTAATTGTGCATGTTTTAACCGTTATGGTTTGAATTCCAGCGCATGTTTTTCTTTTAATCGAACACTTAAAATTCAAAACCAAAACCAGTTGAACCGAGTCCGTTTTTTAAGTGTAATTTTTCGAACTTAGACAAAATGCATTTTTTTTTTCGCCGAAAGCAGAGGAGTAGAAAATGATTTCTTACTTATGAAGTTGATAGTATTTTTAATGTTTCACACCGTATTCAAATAAATAGTTAGAGCTTTACCGGATGAAACTCGTAATTTTAATTTGGCGTAGGACTTTTTTATTTATAAAAAAGGACGAACACTGCTATTAGAAAAAAATCTACATTTCAGCATACAATGAAAAAAATTTTCTGCGCAAAAAAGATTCCCTTTAGGTCTGAATTTTTAAATCTAATACTTTATTTTATGCTTACATTATGCTTAGTAATCTGAACGGAGTCAAAGCTTAAAAAAAAAAAAAAAAAGAAAAAGAAAGAACACCCACCGATTAATCGTCCACTTATCTGAATGATAAGTGCATAAAGTAGTCCAAACGCCAAGGAGCATTCCCGTCATATTTTTTATTGCCTTACGTGTGCTATCAGTTGTATATTATGAAACAGATAATGCGTAATAATAATCAAAATCAGCTATAATGGCGGATAGAGCGGGCGGGCCCGAAGTTAGCTAGTTTATAGCCGAACGCTCTACTGAAAAAAACTTATCAATTTAACCGAACAACTAAGACCAGTGCATTTAAGCTTTATTTAAAAAAAAAAAAAAAAACCCCAGGTTACCAGTTTTTTTTTTTTTTTTTTTTTTTTTTGCCAAAGTGACACAAAAAAATTGGAAAATTGTATTGGGATTTTGCTTTAAAAAAAATCTGCATAATAGCTATAAGCTGCATCAAGGTTTTGCAACAGCAAGGGGCGTTTCCGAAAAGTTGAATTTTAGACCGTGGGTCTATTTTTCGTCATTAGCCGTCCTGATAAGCTTTAAAATGAGAGAGGGGGATTTCTTGACGAAATAAGAAAGATTTTGCATACCGGCAGAAAAATAATCCACAGAAATAATACTTTTTTTATGGGGCAAAGTGAAAAATAAAATATTTTTCTAATGAAATACTTTTATTCGAAAAAAAAAATATTTTTGATCAAATGAACCAGTAAATAAAAGGTTGAACGGACAAATCAAAAAACTGAAACAATAAACCATAGTTAAATATATTAATAAATTAATAAATAAAGAAAAAAAGTGAGTGAGTAAAAGAGTCAATGAAAAGGAAACAAAGTGAATAAATAAATAAATCAATCAACTATTAAATAACGGAATGTAAAGGAATGCATTAATAAAAGAACACGTAAGTGATTTAGTAAATGATAGTGACTTAGTAAGTGATAAAAAAAGAAATAACTATTGCCATTTATATCAACCACTTTGCCCCGCATGTGCTTGACTAATCGTACAAAATGTTTAAAATGCAAATAAGCTTATTATTAATATTAACTAAATAAATACTGCACCAAGTATTAGAAGGTTTCACTTAATATTCAAAACGTTAATAACAAGAACTGTATCATTTTATGATAATAAAAATAAATTTTTGATTAGCAACAAAATATTGCAATATGAGTATCAATTTTTAGAAATTGCCTGCATTACCAAATGCTTTAACTTTCGGCGGTATTTTTCTCCTGACTGGAACAAACTACATGTGCTACTACATAATTAAAATATTACCTGGTGCTAAAAGCAGAGTAAATATTTTATCATTTCACTTTGCCCGCTATTTCATTTTACCCCACATTCCCCTACTGTAGAATATCTGATGGGTCTTCCACATTGCTATCTTAGCGTAATTACGGTAACATGTTCGTCTGGTGAGATAACAGATAAATGGAGTAGGAGGTATATTTTATGTTTTAACAGAACTTTCAATATTATTTCATGCCTTTTTACTCACTAGGGGAATTATTTTAAATTTCAATGACAATTTTTATCGTTTTTGTGGCCTAATTCATTTATTTGGAGGATTTTTTTCCCCATATAAATAGAACTTTCAAAATGGCTATGGCACCAAAATGTTTTAAAACTCGCCAAACCCACGTAACTAAAACTCTTCCGCCATATTACTCAACGGAATAAAACTAACGGGAAAAGAAATTACATCTAATATTTTCTGGCAGCTTGAGTAGGAAACAGAAAGCAATTCTTGCTTCAATGTCATAAGCAGTCTTTTAATCATCTTCTTGCCCATTTGCTTCAAACAAATGACGCTATATTCTGAAAGGCACATCTGGAACTTTTCCTTCCGAGCAAAAGTGCTCGATAAGAACTTCTAGTTGATCTCTTCGCAGTTCTGAAGTGTTCCTTGAACGAAGGAACAGCCCTCTTTTACATGCTTCAGAGAATCGGGAAGATAGCTTTGTTCACCATCGATCTTTCGAGCAAAAGCATGAAAAGAGGATTTCACCCTTCTGCTTCTATAGGAAGATAATGGAGAATGAATGTTTCAGCGTTAATTCATCACTTGATTTGTTTTTAATGGGTATAATATGGAAAGCATTTCCATCAAAAGAAAACCACTTCTCAAAAGGGGCTGGCCATAAATGATGACATACTTTTTTCAGCAAAGTTACACTCCTTTGTCCCAAAGTGTCACGTTTAACCATGCTCCTTCTCCTTGTCGCATGTTTCGCTATATTAGACATATAGATATTGTAATAAAAATACTTTTATTTCGACAAAAATGTGTGATATCACACTGTTACTTCTTGTTACTACTTCCCACACCCTAGTCGAAAAATGTCGCAGTTTCACAAACTTCCGCCTCAAAGTGTGATATCATTTATGGACGACCCCTAATCGTTTTTTTAAACGCTGTAAAATGCATCATTTCAAATATAAAGTTTTAAAAAAAAATATTTCTCTTAATCCATTTTCGAAAAACACAGTGAAATGCATCATTTTATACTTACATCAAGTTATGGGTCATTCATTCTCAAAAACTGGTGAAAATTAGTTCCTTCAGATTCAATATTCACTATGCTACTTTATTTATTTTTAACTATAAAGTAATATTATAATAAAATTAGATAAAAATTTTTCGTCCTATTGGATATGATTGAAGTGAACTAATTGTTAAGCCTAAATAGAATCCACAGAATGAGTAAACACTAATAAAGAGTTTTTTTTCTCTGTTCTCTTATGTTACCTTCGTTTAGTAATAGAATAGCAATATTTTGATAGATACAGCGAAAATTTTTGTTTGGATAAAGATTACTTTACATTTAGCAGCAATTATCACTCGCTATGCAAGAAAATTTCTATGATAAGGATTACTTATTATTTAGCAACAATTATCACTCGCTATGCATGAAAATTTCTATAAAACAAGAAGTTCCGTCTAGAACTAAACGAGCCTACTTTACCGTGTCTCCATATCTACTTTCTCGTATCTGATCAATATTCTCAAAAATAGCTAAAATCGCAAATTATTTCAAAGATATTTTTTAAATATTTTAAGCCGATTTCCAGGAATAAAATATGCCTCACTCATCTAAAGAATTAGATGCGTAAAAAAATAAATAAATAAAGGAACAAATAAAATAGCAGCCACTTTTAAACAAAGCAGCTAAGACACTTTTTTCCATTAAAAAAAATCTTTAACCGCTTTCAAAAAGAAAAAAAAAATAAAATTAATAAGTTCATTAAACTAAATTACATCATATCCAAAAAAAAACCAGTTTGTTTTTCCCCTGTTTCCAAAAAATAATTTTTTAAATGAGAAACAATTTTCGTTTTCAAAAAAAAAAAAAAATCGTCTCCGCGTATCTTAATGTAGAAACATAAAGGACTTGGAGTTTATCCGACGAAAACTGAATAAATAAATTAAAACTTTTGAGTGAAAATAAAAACAAGTCATATTAACAATAATTATTTCACAGTAAAAACCATGGTTGCGGAGTCGGAGTCAATCTCATTTTAAGATAAAAGAGTCGGAGTCGTATATCCAAGAAAGGAGTCAGTCATCTTTCTTCCGTGTATAAATTTTTGCCAACACAACGAAGTCAAAGTCGAAGTCGGGGATTCGGAGTCCGGTTAATTTTTGGGCATAGGGGTCGGAGTCAGGTGCCCCAAAATTCTCGGAGTCGAAGTCAGGAGTTTTTCGTCAAGAGCTATTTCCAACAAAATTTGTTTGAAGTAAATCCGCCTTCAAGTGCGGAATCTACATTGATTTTCAGTTTCCCCGTAGGCGCTAAGGGATTTAAACTTATCAAAATTGAACGGAAAATTGTTTAAACCGAAAAGATATTTTATATACATGTTTTTCATCAAAAGCTTTTTCCTACAAGTTTGTTTGAAGCAAATTCGCCTCTAAGTTAAGAATTGCCTTGAATTTCCCCGTAGGCGCTAATGTTAAGTTTTTTTGAACTGTTCAAAATTACACGAAAAATAGTTCAAATCAAAAAGTAAAATGTAGGAATGAGGTGTCCTCGCCGAGATCTTTCGAGCAAAAAAAATTTGTTCGAATCGGACAATTCACTCAAAAGTTATTAGGGGGGGGGGGGGGGAGGAATGACCGACAGACATTTTCCCCATCTGAATACCCTACTTTCCAATTTTTAATTTTTCGATATCTATTTAATTATTATTTTTATTTTTGAGGGTTTTTTTTAAAATTTACTTTAAAATACTTGATACATTATTTTAATTATAAAAAGTGTTCATTCTTTCACTATATGTTGTTGCATTGCATTTCTTTAAAAGTGATTTTTTCTTTTGCTATGTATGATTGCTTAACTTTCCACTAAACTTCCAGTTTCTAATAACACTCAATCCATCTTCTCACCTCCAAACCCCTCACATTCATTTTCTTGAGGAAATGGGTGAATGCCTTTCTTTCTTGAAATTAATCTGTTCCTCGGAAAAAAATGAGAAACACTTATTTTAGAGAAAAAACTTTTCTTATGTTGCATCACCATGCTCCTTTTTATTTTCTTCAATTGTTTGAAAGTGCACGACAAAAAAATTAAAAACAGTCTGCTATGTTTTTAATTGCTTAGCAGCTTTGAATTTTTGACGTCTCAAAAGTTAATTTAAATTCCCTTGAACACTTTGATAAAATATTTTGTAATGGTAAGTAATCACCTTTATCAAAAAAAAAAAAAAAGAAAACCCTTATGCATCATCTGCAGCTGAGTTTGTGCTTAAAATCTTAAAAATAATTTAAAACCTATTGTAGAAAAATTACAAACACAAAAGAAATTGAATTTAAATTACGTGGTTAGCTTTTTCTAAGCTGATGTGTGTGTTTGAACAATGGTTAAAATTTAATTGAAAAATTAATGAAATATACAAAAGTAACTTTTTTTTAAATTTTAAACTTAGCGAATTGAAAAATTGAATATAAATTCTAAAGAAAAATTAAAAAACATTTTTTTCGCTGTAATTTAAAAAAGTAACTTGTGCTCGCACTTCTTTTACACTCTAATAAAAAAAAGTCTGTAACAGCGTACTATTGAAAGTTTATTAATCTTCAAATAACAAGCACCTCCTCATGCTCATTTCCTGTTAGTGCAATGCTCATTTCATGTTTGTACAGCAAGAGATATTTCTCTCTCGAGTTGTCTAAATAACTTAATCTGAAAAATTCCTTTCACTGTTTGGAATACTCCTCGTTTTAGTTTATACCTCAATCAACACGTGACACTTTCAAGAATTAATGATGTATATTGCTGTAGTTACCATGACAACAAATGACTCCGAGTCTTCCTTATCCTACAGTTAAGTAAACATGAAACAATAGTGGCGTCGGAAATTTACAGGAATTTTGTGAGGATTAAAATTTGTTTCCGACATTTTAGTGTTAATCACTTTTTCGCTTGCCATTTGCTTTTAATTTTAATTTATTTGCTAAATTATTATTTCGTTGTAATATGCTTTTCTCGTCGTATTGAAGCAAAGGTTTCTGAAGAAAAGCTTATCAAAAAAAAGTATTTAAAAAAATCAGAAAATTTAAAATAAGTTTAAAGTTGATCTGCAGTACCTAAACATTTAGAGTGCATTTAGCCAAAAGTTCTTGATCAAAATATAAACTATTAACGGCAATTTTTAATGAAATAATTATAATATAAATATATATATATATATATATAAACTTTGAACAGCTCTTGGCTACCCATTCTGGTACTCCCGTTAGAGAAAGCCGCACCCCTCGTAATTCAACGCAACCCTCTTCTGCGTTAAACTAAAACCATGCCCCCCAGCCGGGGAACTAACAACATAGCACACCATAGGATAAGGGCCAGAGTCCCAGGTGCGTCAAGCAACGAACTTATATTTCCGTAGTATTTTCTTTCCTTAAGATGGCACGGCTATGGTGCTTCTGATAGATTTTTAAAACATGATTCTTGACTGACTGCCCAAAAACGCCTTGAAAGAAGATAATGACAGAATTTTCTTCTGTTTTGAAAGAAAGCAGATGTGGTGTTAGAATCTCCCAAGAAAAGCAACGAATTAGGTCCTACCAAAATTCGTGATTGTGGAAAACATACTTTTAAATCAAGATGTCAAAGTTCAAATTAGTGCTAGAGGCTGGATGCTAGATGTCTTTTTAAATGTGACTTAACCGATAGGGTTTTTTGCCAGTTTTTCCCGAGCTACATCTTGCGGGCTATATAAGGTGCACAAAGATGATCCATGTAACAGGTTTCTATGTTCGACGTACGAACCAAAAACTAGATTTCGGAACTTTCCAAAGTTACCATTCGTCTTCGTTCGATATTAAAAATGTGCAGTTAAAATTTGAAGCCGACTAATCATAGGTTGGTTTCTGGAAACCTGATAGATGCTTCGTATTATTTTTTTAAAAAACATGAAATAATGATGACAAAAATTCTTGGCTTTTAATTCTTTAGCAATCACGAATTGCTAGTTATCGTCGTTTGATCAGTTGATGTTCTGATTTTTCAGATTGCCATGACGACAAGAATAAGCTAACTCGTTGTGTATATATTTATTTAGAGGATAGATTTTGGTCGTCATGGTTATAAATCGTTTGGGTTCTTTCTATGCTTAACTTAAGCAGATTTCACTTATAAAAACTCTTTTTTTTAAGTACAAGTGTGTGTAAAATTACGTTTTTTCAGGAAAAACATCAACACCAATAAATTTAGAATGTAAAATTTCATCTAAAAATACAAAATTTCCAGATTACTAATTCCCATCATTTAAAATTGATAAGAAATAAAATACGTAACGTTATACGCTGTAAAGAATCTTTATGATAGGTGGAATTTTATGGTTATCGGTCATAAAATCTATGTCTTTATTACCGCATTCTAATCATCATATTTTTCTTAAGGATATGCTTCGTATTACCTATTCTAGAACATCGCCAGTCATTATATTACCAGTGTAAATTTCTTGGCCATTTCCATTCCATTTCATTTGTAGAAACAAGAAACTCAACGAGTAGAGTCTTATCGCAATTTGTGATTGTGGAAAACAATATTTGAATTCAAGACGTCAAAATTCAAATGAATACTGGATGCTGGATGGTTTTTTCTTTCCTTTTAAAACTTTTCCTTTGTTGCTCATACAAAGAACAAATATTGTACAAAGAGTGAAAATATATTTATTTTATATGTATTTTTGGTACAATATTTATTCTTTGTCTATATTATACAATTATTTCTTCACAACTATTAAGCTACTACTTTACAACTACTTCCATTTTTAGGTAATCGAATACAAATAAATTTCGAATTTATACGTACTCTGATCAACAAGATTCATTTTATATAAGGTGTGGCCTTTGGGCAGAAAAGAAGTTATTCCAAACTTTTCTTAGCTATGATTCATATGAGTCAGTATTTTGTTTTATTTAATTGAATGATAGTTCTTGTGGATCTATTTTTAAATCCGGTTTAAAAAAAATAAAAAAATATATTTATTAAAAAAGACATTTTAAATGAAAAGAGTTCATAATTATTCAACTTTATTTCAAAACCATAAGTTGAAAAAGATTTATTACCCCATTTTTAATTAAAATTTCGACATCTCAGTACACTGAATCTTCTAAAATTATTTTTTAAATCTTTAAAAAATAAAACTGTTCAAGCAATAAGTGTATTAAAGTCAGAACAAACAACGTAAGTAGAAGCACAAATTTGTAAATTACAGCATGATGTATCTTTTGCGTTCTGACAAGAGTCCTTTTAAGTTATTATGAGCAACAGCTTTTTGAAATTCCCATTTCATAAAAGATTTTCTCTTTTTTGAGGGAGGGGGGAGGCATCGAGATGAAAGGTTTCTTTCGATACCAATTCTCAAGAGTTTCCTCTTAAAATTATTCAAAGAAGCGATGTTATCTAATTTTGGAAAGAAATTCTGTAGAGGATTATTACTTAATGAAAATTAAAACAGGAAAAAGAATATAATAATAATAATAATAATAATAATAATAATAATAATAATAATAATAATAACAAATTTGACAACTAATGGTGGTATACACCCTTATCGATTTTGGAAATGTATTCTGTCTGCTTTAGGAAAAAGTGAGATATGCTAAATGTAAAATATAAATAAGTAATTGACTTCAATGCTGAAAAATTAAAAAAATTTTGAAACTAAATTTGTTTAGTCATTAGCATAATAGTAAATTGAATAAACGAATGTCAGTTATTTTTACTAATACCTATATGTTGAATAGTCAATTACTAAAAGCGTGAAAAATATTTTGATCATCCCGATCTCAATTTCTTTGTTAAAAATCCGTCATCCGCGTTTACGTGATGGTATGAAAACCGTTAGTTCAAAATTTTAGATGTTCTTTAGTGTACTAAAGCTTTTGAGAATTATTTTACAAATAACTGCACTTCTCAAACAACAAAAAAGTGCTTTGAATTTTTAATATACGCTCACCAAACTGTTAAAAAACAACTTTTTCTTTTTATCGGATTTGATACAGTTAAAAATATTTTACAAAAGTTAAGTTTATGAGATAAACTGACGGATTTTTAATTAACACAATGCCCTTTTTTACATTTCTCCAAAATTAAGAATAGTGTTTTTCTTTAATGCTTTACTGAAAAAAAAACCTTGAAAAACATCGGTTTATTAAGTGTGTCAAATTCTCACTCTGCTTTAATCTCATAATATTAGAGAGTATTATTTCAAGAATGGGCAAACTGAGCATAATTGTACTTCTGATACGAAGAAAAAAATCAGAAAAAGAATAGAAATGTTTAAAAAATGGTTATATTTGGGAAGCATTTTTAACAGCAGTATTTTTACCGACAGTACTGTAAGTTTAGAATGAAAAACTATATTACAAATTAAACACACTTCTTTCAAGAGCATATTACAGCGAGAGAGATATCATTCATACAGAAATGAATAGCATGTGCATTGATTCTTCTGAAAAGACCCCATTAATTACGAGATAAATTTCAAGACAAAATAAAAAGATAAAAGACAGCCTACCTAGATAAGGCTTAAAAGATTTACATTCAATAACACCCTGCGATAAAAATAATTTATTGAAAACATTTTTCAGAAACAAGTTTCTGTTCTCGTATAAAAATGTATTCTTTACTTTCAAAAGGCATTGTTCAAAGCTATTTAAGAATATTTCTCTCAAATAGGAAAGGATAAATACCTTTGAAGCTCGTTAAAGAACTATTTGCTTAATCCATCTCAAACAAAATATGTTTTTAACATTTAATGCTAGGAAATAATAACGAAATATGGGGAAAAATATATATCTTTTGAATAGTTTTCTTTAAAAATCTTACAGTTTGATAATTAGTTCTTTAGCTCTGATAGACCTTTGATAATTAGTTATTTTACCTCATACATATATAGGCTTAGAATAACCGATCATTACGCAATCGTAATCGGTTATAATCGATTAAATTTTTGAGTAATCGTAGTAATAATCATAATTGAAAACTTAAAATACATGTAATCGTAGTCGTAATCAAAATCGTTCAAATTTGATTTAATCAAAACCATAAACTGCCAATTTATAATCATAATTTCATTCTTTAATCAAGATTATAAATCCACCAAAAATTGTTTATGTAGTAAAAATTAAAGATGTGTGAAGAGGCAGGGACATTCATTCAGAGTCAAGGATTGAGTCTTCGTACATAGAAAGAAGTCAGCTGTGGCAAAATAGTGGCAGTAGGCTGGCTGGGGAAGCGTAAAGATACAATTATTGACCAGGAAGTCTTGGAAGATGAAACAGGCGGTTCCAGCATTTCAGCGATGATGCACGAACACGATCCACATTTGCATCCGTTCTGCTGGTTGACGGACACCCTGTTTGAGATTCATCCTCGACGCTCTCCCGGCCATCTTTGAAACACTTGTGCCACCGAAACACATGCGCCTTTAACAGACAGTTATCTCCGAACACTTGCTTACACATCTCTAAAGTCTCTGCGGTCGACTTGCCAAGCTCCACACAAAACTTAATCGCGTAACGCTGCTCAATGTGCTCTGCATTTTGGAGCTGGAACCGACGTTAGCAACAGATACCCACTATAACGACGATGTTGCTCGAACAAAGACTCCCAGGCGACTGCGGACTGGAGTGAATCCCACCGACCTATCCGATTTGTGCAAAATTGGAATGTACAGTCGCATCAGAAAAAATGAGTCTTATTAGTTATTATATAGAACCTTCAGTAGGCTTGCCAGATTTCTGAAATTTTAAACCAGGACACTGGAATGTCCCCCCCCCCTCCCCGCTCGCTCCTCAAGTATTCAAAAGAGTACAAACCCCTATCTGGTTTTCAGGATGTTTTAGAGTTCATTCCCAAGGCTATGAATAAATGGTTACTAATTATGAACTTAAACCAGGGACAATTATAAATGACCCTAGCAGAAAATTTAAACATTTTATTTCCAACAGGTAAATATTTACAAGTTACTCAAGTAAGAAAAAAAACTTTGAATGAGGAGCACAAAAATTTGAGCAATATTTATGTGTACTTTTCATTGACTAGGACTCCTTTTAGAAGTCTTTTTCGGTTTTAATCATGTAAAAATCCTCATACGCTGATCCAATATTTATTTTACAAGTCAATGTTACAAATGACCAAGTAGTTATCCGAAATAATCCTTCACAATTTATTATTGTTTTTTTACTTTTTGATCATCTGTAATCAAATTTATCTTTTACCGGAACGTGAAGTAATCCGGTTGGGACACCGGGATTTTGTATGAAAACCGAACGTCTGGCAAGCCTAAGTTGGCTTTTTTCTCAATAGTTAAATTTTTAGCAAAAGTGGTAAAAATATTACTTTTCATTTCATTCTTCCATTTTCTTTGTCCACTTTAAAACATTTCCACCAAATTCATATTTTTAAACAGCTTGTAGAAATTTTGAAATAAAAAAACTATGTTTTTAACTTATTGCTTGCGGGTATCTGTTGAAATATTCATGGACTATCCTAGACGGTAAACTCACAACAAAATATTAAGAATATGCTTCGTATTATCTGAAAGGAAATAAATACCGTACATTTGTTTAAATTAAAAACTTTCTTCCATCCAATAAATATATAATAACATTAAATAAAAATAATAATTTTGAAAAAATCGTCAAATTTTTAAAGCAGAAGAAAACTCTCCCCGCCCCTCCTTTATGAAAAATACAATTTTTTCATGCAATAAATCCAAAAGAAAGGATCCAGATTTTTTTAAAAGATCAAGTTCCTTGAATATTTCAATTGTGCTTACTTTTTTATGTTTTTATGCTTTCCGTTACTTCGATTACGATGCCTTACTTAAAAAGCATTACATGACTTGATTGTAAACATCTTTAGCTCAATCAGCTAAATAGCATATATTTCCCGGTTTTTACACAAACAGAAAACAGCCTCAGTAGAGTAATTACGTCCATCTTACAGTAATGAGCTCATCTAGAGTAATGGGATAAAGTAAATAACAAATCTCTCAAAGAAACGTACAAATAATACCTTCTTATAACCAAAAGTGATTAACCCAAAGAGAGCAGCTTGTTGTCGTTATTGCCATGTATTCTATTCAACGTAGTTAAAAATAATTCAGTTTTTTTTCTTTTATAGGTTTTTTATATTGTGCGAGAGGAAAAAAGTAAAAACTATGTTTAAAAAAATTGGAAACTGAATTTGTTTACGACAAATTAAAATTTTAACATTCAAAGACAGCAGTCAGGTTTTAGTACGAAGTATTTTATATTATTTGCAACACTCTCTTTCTTTTGTTCTTTTAGAATTGCTAGGCTTAATAGTTGATGACTCTATTTTTTTAATTATAATTTTGCTTACATTTCAGTCCATCTTTTTTTTTTTTTTTAGTTTTTCCCACTTTTGATACAAAGCAAACTCTTAAAATCGTAATACTTCAAAGTTTATCAACTAGCTATCATCAAAAACTAAATTTCGTATGCAAGAAGAAATATGTCAATCTTTAATATTAAAAAATAAAATATTTTTTCTTTAATCACTCGAAATGAAACTGAAAAACACGTTGTAAATGATTTTATCGATAAATGTTATTGGTATAATAAATTCTTAATTTAGATAAGATTTGAAGAATGACCATTTATTATTTTCGCACCGATCGTACCTAAGAACCTTTGGAAAGCATCACATCTCCTCACCTAAGGTCACTCACCACATAAAGCAACGAATCATAGACTCGCTATCTACTAATTAAGAAACGAATGAAAGTATTCCCAAACCATGGAAAAGTGAAACCGTTAACCAAAATTGATTAGGGTAGACCGGGACACGTTCACGTGGATTCTTTTCAATGAATTTTCTACATTTTATGTTTTAACTTAGGAAATTTTAGACGTTGCGGTTTTATGAAGCAGTTAATGGAGTCAAAATTGGTACATTCAGTTGTTGCTCAGCTTGTGTTTTTAACAGTTAAAAAAAATATTTTTGAGTCCAAATCGGTTGCGTAAGCTTGCACCAGACACGGGGCACGTTTACGCATATTTATTTTGACACCTAACGTGCTTCTGTTAGTGTTTTGAGCATAATGTCTTACCATCGCTAAAATAAAGCAAATTTATTACAGACTGAATAGTGTATAAAGTTGAAGCTGAAGGGGCATGAAGACAGCACTATATGATTGTAAGCTATAAGATACGAATGTGTAACTTAATTGAAAATTAAATGGTATCCTTCAAGCCCGGAAAAGGTTTGCAGCCTGGTTCGAAAAAGAAAATCGATGAATATTTTTTTTAGTTCCAATTTAAGCTCAATTTTCACATAAATTCCTGAATATGGGGGTGAAAATTACTTTCACTTATTAATATTATATATCGTTGGAAAGGGTAGAATTTTCCGCATTCTAACGCAATTTCTTTTAATGCTCTAACTTAATTACGGCGGGAGCAATTTGCGTTTTTAGCTTGAATTTTTTTAGGCTAAGCTGGAATTTAAGCACTAATTTCTTCGTGAAATATATCAATAAAAAGTGAAGGAATTGTTCCACAGTTCTCTTTTTGACACCATTGGAACAAACCAAATTTTTACTCTAGATCTACCTCGACATATGGTCTAAAAACTAAGCTTCTATCTCCCAAGGAAAATAATTACAAGCCTTTTTAAATCATCTCCATTCAAGTTGTTAACCATTTTATTTTCGCGTTTCCACGGTTACGCTTTTTGAATCCATTGTTCATTTCCATCTTTTTCGTTTTTATTTCTTAAACTTATTTTATTTTGTGTTCCCATGGTTACACTTTTTAAATCCATCTTTCTCATTTTAATTTCTTAGACGTATTTTGCTAGTCATTGTTTAAAAGTTAAATTTTGAATGATGTTTTTTCTTTAATCTTTTATTTAAGCCTAACTGTTGTATATGCGTCACTTCACACAATTTTTATTTTAAAGGTTGACCGGGCAAAGCCGGCCAACGCATAGTGTATAAAGTAAAAGCTGAACGGTCATGAAGACAGCACTGCATGATTGTAAGCTATGAGATACGAATTCGTAATTCAATTAAAAATTAAATGGTGATTTTCAAAACTAAATAGCCTGAAAATACTAAAAATGTTTCAGACAATTCGGAGGGAAAAAAAACGTTAGGGCACGTTTAGAAGTAAGACACATTAAGAACGTGCGTACAAAGGTGTTCCGATGTCAAAGCGTAAACTTGCCCCGTCGCCAAGTTTGATTTTTTTTTAACGTGCAAAAAAGACTAATACCATTTCAGTTCATGCAAATACAATTCTCAGAAAAGGATAAAATTCTGCTAATTTTTATGTATTTGTTCTTTCTTAACTATGTATTATTTATTCGCAATAAGCCTCAAAACGTTCAACTCAAAAATTACTCGACCTGATAGAAAACAGATTATTTTTTTTGCATGCTAGACTGAAGCTCGACTGATGCTCGAAAACTTGTGCGGATATTTGCTAAGGAGCAGCATGAATATGTTGTGGCTGTTGGCTCTCTAGTTATAATTTGTTTCGAAAAAAGGGCGGCGCTGCGTCAACGTGCCCCAGTCTACTCTACTCAACAAAGTCAAACTGTGATTTAAAAAAAAAAAATTATGAACTGCATTCTTATGTACTTATTATTGCATAAAAAAGCAAATCAAATATAATAATTAATTAAACTAAATGCGGATTAAAAAAAAACAATTAAAATCATTTGAATTTTGACGTCTTGAATTCAAATTATGTTTTTCGCAACCCCCAAATTACAATGGGAACCTAATCATTTAAAGTTTCTTGTTTCTACAGGTCAACTGGAATGGAAATGGAGAAGAAATTCGCCGCCTTCATACTATGAGTGGCGATTTTTTAGATTAAGTAAATACGATTCATTTCCTTTTAAAACGAAATGATCAATAGGATGCAGCAATAGCGATCTGGTCATTATGAAAATTTGCACCCGTATACTCATCACAAGGATTAAATTTATAGTGTATACCTTTATCGTATTTTATTTCTTATCAATCTTAAATCATAGGGGTTAGCAAGCTGGAAGCTTTCGTATAATAGATGAAGTTTTGCTTTTTACGTATGTTGATGCTTCTCATGGAAAAATGTAATTTAACGACCCCCTCCTCCTCTTTTTAAAAGCAAAATTTTTCGCTTAAAATAAGCCTTAAATAAACGCAAACGATTTGTAACCATGGCGACAAAAGTTCACCCTCTAAAGAAATATTAAAACAGCGAGCTAAACTAATTCTCGTTGTCATTGTAATCTGAAAAATCAGAGCAACATTGACCTCGGTCAAGTGAGTTTGATAATCAATTCATGATTTCTCAAAAATTTAAACCAGGATTGAGATTGATAAGTTTTACTTATGTTGCCCTTATTTTATACCATCTTCTGTTCTCTTGCTAAGTTTTAAGTGAACTATCGAAATTTAATGAACTACTTTTCTTGAAAGATATTTACTATAGCATTTCGGGGCTTTTTACTTGAACTTATTTTATTCGAACTATTAGTTTTTGACTCAAATCATTCCTTTACTCAAGCAATTCTTTATGAAGCTTTCAATAGCACAAAATATTTTATTATATGGAGAATCATATCGGAAAACATTAAAACTTCTGCGATATTTTTCCAGCACACCTTACTTCGAGAAGCTGTTTACTTTAATTACGTACACAGGGTGTCCCAAAAACGACCGCATAAACTCTGCACAACTAGATTCCTCGTTGGGATTACAAAAAACTGCCCAAAGAAGCATTCCTGTACAATCCATAGTTTACGGAAAAAAAATAAGAAAAACGAAGTATGACCTCACTTCCGGTGCAAGAAAAAACACTTTATTGGACACTAGTGATACCCGCACGGCTTTGCCCGTAATAGAAAAATCATAAGGTCTTTTGGTTCGCCTGTATATTTACAAATAATGTATGGTGAATTTTCTCGCCAGTTGACTTGTACCCATCTTACGGTTCCACGTTATGATAATTTCGTATCTCGCCAATTGGCTTGTGCCCATGTTACGGTTCCACGTTATGATAATTTCGTAATTTACTCGCCCATCTTATGATATATTTTTTCTTAAAATTGGAATAGAAAAAGAACCACATCGAATTTTCGAAAAATCGCTTCGAGGTGCACACCCCCATGCTACATACTAACTTTGTGCCAAATTTCGTGAAAATCGGCCGAACGGTCTAGGCGTTATGCGCGTCACAGACATCTTACAGACATCCAGACATCCTCCGGACAGAGAGATTTTCAGCTTTATTATTAGTATAAAGATATCAACAACAGTTTTTGCATATCTTTCCAGACGATAATGTTTAAAACGTCATTACACGTACTTGTTGTTATGCGTAATGTACGTGTACTGCTGTTCATATATTCAATAAAGTGTTTTTTCTCGCCCCGGCAGTGACGTCATACTTTGTTTTTTGTATTTTTCTCGCAAACTATGGATCGTACAAGAACGCTTCTATGGACAGTTTTTATTTATCTACCCCCAACGAGGAATCTAGCTGTGCAGAGCTTATGCAGTCGTTTTGGGACACCCTGTATAGACTTAGAAGAAAATGATAGATTGTGCAATATCTAATCTAAAGTATCTATTCGAGAATTTGACAGTGTAAGGTATTTAAATTAACTTACCTAACTTGCCAAACATTATTATTAGTGAAATACACCGCCAACTCAATCATTTCAGTTTCGTGCTTATTAGCACTCATCAGCCCGGCATAGGTAAGTGACTTTTCTTTTCTCCGCACACACACCACCACTTAGCTGTAAGCTTTAGGTTCCACCATCCGGGGGGTCCGCGTAGCGGGCCCCCCGGATGGTGGGGCCCCCCGGCTGGGTGCGACGGTCGATAGTCGCCTGGGTCACGGACTGTCTTGGTTCTTATTGCGCCGGGGAAGGTCCCCGTGCTGGGCGTCAGGCCAGCTGGGAGTTTACCCCTTAATGTGTGAACCTTGCTCGCCATGAGATACGGGATATCTCCCCGTACTTCTTTGGCGTGCCATGGCTCCCTATAGGAAAGTGACTGAGCTGGAGATGGAAAACCTCTTAAGGAAGCCAAGAGTGAAACAAACTGGTAGCTAATATAGAATTAGCAGACCACACGAGTGACCGAAGCAATGGTTCGGTTCAACTCGAAGATTGAACGTGTAATTTACTAAATATTATTCTTAGTATTTTGTAATGTGCAGTTTGCTTCAACGTAGATGAAAAAGGAGAAGTAACGCAAAGGAAACTACTGTTTCCTACGTGTTGAACACTTATCTCTATGGCAAGCTCTATCAATACTAGAAGGAATATTTTATTCTTTATTTTGTGCCAAATTAAAAAAAAAGTGTCTAAGTACAGACATCTCGAAATTACAATCGTGAGATCAAAGTCTGTTGACCACTTTAAAACTAATTTAATTCTCTATAAAAATTAAAGTAAAGACACATGAAGACGAAACCGCAATTCCAGTGAAAGGAATTATCTTCTTTTATGAGATTTCCTGTCCCTGATGATGGAGTTCTTAGGAAAGATCTATTTTTACCTTAAGTCGAGATCATAAAATATTGATTTTGGCTATTTTCTCTTTGCTAAAAAATTTGAAAAATTGCATTGTTTTAATGAAGGATTCTCTGGAACTAAGAATTTGTAAAGTCCTGAGTGTTTGTGTTTCATAAAATCAACAACAATCAAATCAATCAATCACAATTGTAACATGAAAGTTGAAAATCATCGAAATTTCTAAAATATAAGTGATGGTTAATTCATGGTCATCGGATTAATTGATTTTGCAATAAGAGTTGAGAAGCAAAGTGTACTAGTTTCTACTTTTTGAGGCATTGAAAATTGTGACTTTGCTTGAAAATCCCTGAACAGAAAAGATAATTGATTTAGTAGTAGAGTATAACTACGCACTGAGATAATATATTTAGGTTTTATCAAAGGTTTAATGTATTTTTAGTTGTACAGCACAATCTTTTAGTGGAAACAAGAAGTTCTGTCTAGAACTATACGAGCCTACTTTCCCGTATAGCCATACTACTTTCTAGTACCTGATCAATATTCTCAAAAATAGCTAAAATCGCAAATTGTTTCAAACATATTTTTGCTAATGTCTAGGAATAAAGTATTCCTCACACATCTAAAAAAAAATTAGATGCGTAAAAAAAAAGCATCTTTTAAACAAAGCAGCCAATACACTTTTTTCCCTTAAAAAAATTCTTTAAGAGCTTTCAAAACGAAAAAATAATAATTACAATTAATAGGATTATTAAAATATATACATCATATCAAAAAAAAATTAACTGTAATTTGAATTCCGAAACTTTGAATTCAAATTATGTTTTTCGCAATCACGAGTTGCGACAATACTCTACTGGTTAGAGTTATTGTTTCTAGAAATGGCTCTCACGCCCAAGCATGTCCCTTTCCTGGGTGCTTACGTGTATATAGTTGTGTGTGTGTGTGTGTAGGCTTACGTGTGTGCACGTAGGCGTGTGTATGTGTGTAAAGGCGTGCACGCGTAGGCGACTGTGTATGAGCATGCGTGTGTAGGACATGGACGCCACCGCCCAGCAAAAGTGGATTCCGGGGGACAGTGCTCAGGACCAGCCGCGCCGCCGCCGGTGGACCGTGGTGCTGCAGCCCTGGTCCAAGCTGAAAAAGGAACCGGAACAGCAAGGACTGTCAAGTGAGAACAATAAGCAATCGTGATTGCTCAAAAAAAAAATCGTTTCTTTTCCCCTGTTGCCAAAAATAATTTTTTAAATGAATTAATGCACTTACCAAAATAAATAAAAACAATAAAATATCAGCTTAAAGAAATACTTTTTATTGTCCAAAAAAAAAAAATCGTCTGCGTATATCGTTATGTAGAAACATAAAGGACTTCGAGTTTATTCGCCGAAAACTGAATACCATAGACAAATAATAAGAGTAGCTATGGCAACCCCTTTGCTGCTCATAAACCAAACCATGTGACTAGTGGATTTCCCATAGACTAATAATAAGAGTAGACCGAGCTATGGCAACCCTTTTGCTGCTCATAAACCAAACCATGTGACTGGTGGATATCCTAGCAACAGCGGGCGTTAATCGTAGCAGACGATCAACGCCAGCGCGAAATAAAATAAATAGAATTGATGGAACACGGAAGAATGATCTTTTATGGAGTCCGATTTGTAAATTTGTTATTCTAAGTTGTAAATATTTGTTAATATAGTGAGTTTTTCGTTTAGATAGTATTGTGCATTTTCTTTAGTCAATTTCAATAACTCTCTAAGCAATAAAAGATGCAAGCGACCAAGAAGAATCAGCAAACGGTAAGATTTTTACCTACAGTTTCAATTTAAGATACCGATTAGTACATTTTTGCGTTAACGCAAAACGTTTACGCCATTTCGTTCACGCCAACGCTGACAGCTCCAAATGAAATAAAAGTTACCGAAAACTGATCAAAAACTATTACTAATGTCAAAATAATGCATAACTAAAAGAAAAACAGTTCAATCTCTGCACTTGGAAGTTTTTTTTAATGAAAACACATTGTCTTAAAATACATGTCGAGTGCCAAACTATAGATAATGCTGCCATCTAGCAACCATGCTGCCAAAGTCTTCGCCAAGCCCTTCCACTAGTCACATGATACATCTATGAACCAATTTTCTTTATCAGCAAGAATGAGAAAGCTCGGTCTACTCTTATTATTAGTCTATGGGATTTCCTAGCAACAGCGGGCGTTGATCGCAGCAGACGATCAACAATAAATAAAATAAATTGAATTGATGGAACACGGAAGAATGATTGTTAATGGAGTCCGATTTGTCAATTTGTTATTCTAAGTTATAAAATTTTGTCAATATAGTGAGTTTTTCGTTTAGATAGTACTGTGCATTTTCTTTATTCAATTTCAATAACTCTCTAAGTAATTAAAGATACAAGCGCCCAAAAAGAATCGGCAAACGGTAAGATTTTTACCTACAATTTCAATTTAAGATACCGATTAGTACATTTTTACCTTGACGCAAAACGTTTACGCCAACGCTGACCTAGCAGTTCCGAATGAAATAAAAGTTACTGAAAACTGTGATCAAAAATTAATTACTAATGTCAAAATAATGCATAACTAAAAGAAAAACAGTTCAATTTCAGCACCTGGAAAAAAATTATAATGAAAACACATTACGTCTTAAAATACATGTCGAGTGCCAAACTATACTGCCGTGCTAAGCACAGATGTGGTATCTGCAGTAGAGCTCAAAATGAGAAATCGACGATTAAAGTTTTACAACTCATTTCTTTTGATTTATGACTTAATTAAATGCTCAACTTGCGGTAGTTGTTTCGTAAATAACTTATCTAAAAACCGTAAGGGAATATTTTTGTAAAAATCTTAATTTAAAATTAATAAATGTAGTTACGACAAATTTTCTTTTCAAAACCTTTTCATATACTAAGCTATTTTCACCGTAAGTGACAATTACTAGGCATTTTTAGGGGTATCTGCACAGATACGATAAAAATAGCTTAGTAAAACGTGCTCAAAGTACAGTGAAACCTGTGTAAGTTGACCACTCGCGGTGCAGTACTTTGGTGGTCAATTTAGACAGGTGGTCAACTTATAAAGGGCGGTAATGATTTTTTTTTTCATCTTTTATCATTTCTTGCACCATGTACTCATTTTTTGAGTAATTCACCCTTATTCTTTCTGTTTAACTCACTTTCATTGTTTAACATTATTGAAAGTGAAACAATAATTAAAAATACTATTCAAATAATTTTGTTATTTTTTCCTTGTTTTTAAGTGTATTAGACACTGTAGTTTTAGAAATTCCATATGTGCTGGCTGATTTTCTCTGGCTTTCTCTATTTTCAATTAATTTTAATATACTATTTCATAATTTTTATTAATCTCAAGTTCAACTAACTTTCTTTTTCAAGCCTTTTTTGTACAACTTATAGCACAAAGAGCAATAAGCGCGACTCTCCCAGTTCATAAAAGCAAAATTAAAATGTCCTATATCTTAATGCTTTGCACCAGAAACACGTAACTTTATTCATTAGCAGGCCCAGATCTGCGTACCCGCAGTGCGAGGGGCCCACGTACTTAAAGGGGCTAACGACCCTAGAAATTGAAGAAAAAATAGAAAAAAAAAAAAAAAAACTAGCACTAAGACTTATTCACTTTACAAATAGACACTGCTGGCCACTAGGGAGAGGCCCTAGATATTTTGCTGCAGGGGTGACCCAAAATGTATAGATCCGGGCCTGCTCTTTTTAGCACAATTCCTGTGTTGCCACAACATATTGCAACTGAAAGAAAAGACTGAACTTTTCTACTGACACCTGTTTTCACTGAACAGAGTACAAAAAGCTATCTCAAATAGAACAACAAATGAAAAACAAGTGTAGAGAATAAAGAGCAGCATAAGCTTTATGCTGCTGTTTAGTTTGTAAAATGCTATTCTGTCATCAAAGCATTAAAAACATTTTTGGAAAACTATCAAAAAAAAAAGAAAGAAAGAAAGAAAGAAAGAAAAGAAATAATTATAATAATCAAAAATAAGTAAATAATAAAATAAAATAATTTGCTGAAGAAAGTTTAAGAAAATAAACCAAGTGATCAACTTACAAAGGGTTTTTTACAATACTCCAAACCAAATTTGGCGTACATTAGTGGTCAAGATAGACAGGTGGTCAAGATAGAGAGGTGGTCAAGTTACGGAGGTTTTCCTTCATTATATGAGATAGGACTAATTCCGTTCCTGACAAAAGCGGTCAACATAGACAGGTGGTCAACTTACAAGGGTGGTCAACTTTACAGGTTTTACTGTATCATTAAATAATACTGAAAGCATCTGCTTTCTTTAGACTTAGCTGTTTCGCTTTGTTTTGTTAATATAAATCTGACAGAATCTACCTTCTGAAAGATACCATTTTCAAAACTCCGGACAGTTAAAACTGTAATCCATAACAGTTTTCCGTTTTTTGCATTCAAAGAATGTTTTTTATAATGTTTTATTTTCTAGATTCATTTTTACCGAGCATGAAGATAATTTTGACAGCAGACGATACTTAAATAAAAATATTACTAGCCGTAGAATGAAATGCGTTTTTTTTTTGCATGAAAGAATTAGATATGAATATTTACATGCATTTCCTTTTTAGAATTTGCATTTTAAATAAACATTTAAATAGAAAAAGCTGAATATTTACTTTAACAATTATACAAAGTTGTATTAGTTTTTAACATGAACCTGTATCAACTATTCAACGGTAAACTAATTTTAATATTCTGTGTTACAATAAACTGCTACATTATTAAATATGCTGCTTTACTAAGGTATAAAAGTCGTATCTACAAAAAATACTAATGGAAAAAAGTGGTAACTGCGCAGATACCACTTTAAAGGCTTAGTATTTGTCACTTACGTTCAAATTGCCTTAGCAAACTCCGCTAACTGTGCAGTTACGACTTTTTTCTTAAAGCTTTTTTTTAATATTTCGCGTTCACAAATCGCAAAAAACTTGACACTTAGGTAAATTAAATTACTAACGACCACCTGGTGACAATAACTCAATTTTGATAAAATGTGCAGATACCACATCTGTGCTTAGCACGGCAGTATAGATAATGTTTCCATCTAGCAACCATGCTGCCAAAGTCTTCGCCAAGCCCTTCCACCAGTCACATGATACATCTATGAACCAATTTTCTTCATCAGCAAGAATGAGAAAGCTCGGTCTACTCTTATTATTAGTCTATGCTGAATACCTAAATTAAAACTTTAGCGTGAAAATAAAAACAAATCATATCAACAATAATTATTTCACAGTGAAAACCATAGCTGCGGAGTCGGAGTCGGAGTCAATCTCATTTCCGGATAAAGGAGTCGGAGATGAATATCCAAGAATCGGAGTCAGTCATTTGTCCTCCGTGTATAAATTTTGGCCAAAGCTACGAAGTCAGGGAGTGGGAGTACGATTAATTGTCGGACACAGGAGTCGGAGTCGGAGTCAGGTGCCTCTAAATTCTCGGAGTCGGAGTCTGGAGCTATTTCCAACAGAATTTGTTTGAAATAAATCCGCCTTCAGCTACGGAATCTACATTGACTTTCAGTTTCCCCGTAGGCGCTAATGTTAAGCTTTTTTGAACTGTTCAAAATTGAACAAAAAATAGTTCAAATCAAAAAGTGAAATATGGGAATGAGGTGTCCTTGCCGAGATCTTTCGAACAAAAAAAAGTTTGTTCGAATCGGACTATTCATTCAAAAGTTATTAGGGGGGGACAGACAGACAGACCGACAGACCGACAGACCGACGGACCGACAGACCGACAGACAGACCGTCAGACATTTTTCCCCATCTCAATACCCTACTTTCCAATTTTTAATTTTTCGATATTTATTTAATTATTTTATTTATTTTTGATTTTTTTTTTTTTTTTCGCGACATTTTTAAAATGCATTAAGCCTTCTTTCATGCTTTTTTCTTCTTTTTCTGACTTTTACTGGGAAAGTAGGCTAAAAAAAGAGAAAGGTGCGAAAATAATTCTCAAGCTCTAAAATGTATCCCTCTGTAGCTTCAAAACATCACTTCGAAAAACTTCTCTAAAATTTACTTCTGCCTGATAAAGTGAGTCAGAACCAATTTCGTCTACTTTATCTGAAGTTAGAAAAGATGAAATTTTCCCTCGGAGCTTTATAAATCGTTCAAATTTTTCATCGACGAATTTTTTTTCAGATAAGGGATTTAAAAATGGCAAAAAGTTTTGAATGAAAATAAAATCTTATTAAGATTTGATATGTAATGGGTTGTTTCTATCAGTCAAAAGGTTTAGTCACTGAAATTAATAGAATAAACAAAAAACAAACAAAAACAAAAATACATGGATCCAAAAAAAAAACTGTTATTTTCCCAACAGTTTATTTTTACTTAATTTTTTTAAATGCATGATTTTGGAAATAAGGCATGGTTTTTATAGCGTCACAATTGATGCACTTTGGCACGCTACTCTATTTCCGCGATAAATGTTTACACTTTTCTGCCAACCGCGTTGCCAGGACATGATAATTTGTGCTGTGCGCTAAGGGCATCAGTGAATGACATTTCACCAGTTGCGATGTCATGTGCAGAAGCGTAAAAAATGAATTTCAGTCTGTGCATCGATCAAAAATATTGTTAAAAAATATTAAACTTTGTCAAATAATTTTAAAAAATGGTTAAATCCTATGTTTTTAAGTATACTCTTTCAGAAAAAAAAAACTACTTTTAAAATTTAGGAAGCAACCCAATTTCCATGAAGAATGTGAGTGAGAGGAAGTTAATCCTCATTAAAAGAAAGGGGCATAGAGATATTGACAAGCGGTTTTCTCCCACATAAAAAGCCTATTTTCAATTCAGTATTTAATTTATTTAAAGTTTATTTGCTTTATAAAGTTGGTTACATATCTAAATAGGATAGACCGACTAGTGAATGAACAGCTTGCCGTTAAAAAAAAGGGAAACACTTATCCGCTAGTTGGGGATTGAGTCAGTACACTTTTAGGACCTGATTACACTAACCAATACCAAACATGCATCCGGCTCCAAAATAGCTATTTCAGAAGTATTTTGCCCTGCTAAACACGAAAACCACCATAAAGAGTTGAGATTAGCTCTAGATTTCAAGATACAGAGCCAACTAGGATAGTGAATTCTCACTAATGATCTTTTTTCCTGGCAGATAGAAAAACCTCCATGAGACTGAATGTCTACTAAACTTCGACCTCTGGGTGGGACAGAAAATCTCACTGCATAAGACCTAAATGGTCTTTAAAAATTGTTTTAATTCTGGGAAGAGAAATTGTCAAAATGAGCCTCTAGTAGATCGACCCTTTTCTGCTTCCACCCATGCTCATTTGGCTGGGAATAATGAAAAACTTCGTGAAAGCTGTGAACAATGTTGGCTTTTCGATACTTTAGATGGAAATATAAAGTATATATTGAAGCTAAGGTTAAGGAGAGAATTTTTAACGACACTTCAAATACGCACCAATCATGAAGATCACTGTTTTTGATTAAAATTTTGGAGGGGATGAACACCTCAGTAGCCTTTAAGGGTGTAAAATAAGTGTTTCTAAGTAGAAGAGAAGTCGAGAGCTAAAAACAGTTCGACAAATAAATCCAATAGAAATTCTGTGACGATTGATACGTCTCTGAAACTCGATTTTCTCCACTTCCTCCAGGATATTTTACCTGAAAATTATGGAGCTGTAGCTATGAGCATGGGAAACGGCTTCACCAAGATATCTTTGCAGTGGAAAACAGATATCAATGTCATTGAGCTAAGTTAATGCTCGTTAAATACTGCTGGACTATTACGAGATATGCTCCTTCTTTAACATAAAAGAACACTCGAAAATAAAGCAATAGGTTATAAACAACAGTTGCTTTCTGAAAAATAAACACTGTTTCACGACATATAACCTATTTAATTACATTTATTGCACGTAATATTTTTTTTTTCTTTTAAAATTTAGCTTCAAATCATGTGTGGTTGCTGTGCATCTTTCTCCTGTGGGCTTTTGTGTATCTTTAAAACAAGAGTTAGAAACAAAAAGAATATTTGCATTATCGTTCTTTTCGACCCCAAAATTAATAAGAATTGACTAATTAAAACCAGGATGCAAACAAAAAGTTCTTTTTTTTTTCTACGTAGTGTTATCTAAAAGGCTGGGAAAGCTGGCGCTTCCCTTCGAAATTTTCAGGGTGTCCAAAAATGATTGAAAAACTGCTGAAACATTCCATTTTCTGCTTTTTAAATACATTTTTATAGGGAGATTGTAAACATGATAGAATTAAAAAATTTTGAAAGAATTTTAAGAAGTGAGGAGACATTTCATAAAATGCGGCCATAAAATGTTTTGAAATGTGATGTTCGGCACCCCTGTGTTACGATGTACTTTAATAAATTATTCAGCAAATAAGCCGTTATTCGCTCTAAAATACCAAGGGAAACCAAGAAACGTGTGATGCACAAAAATTTTTTGTGCCGAGAAGGAGAGGGATAAACTTGAATTCGAATTCTGCTGGACTGCGTTTGGAAATACTTGCAGCGCTATTGAACTTTGCGTTAATCTGTGTAGAATTTTTAAAACAATTTCCTCAGATAAAAAGGGGGTGAGGGGAGAGATGAGACTAAGATTCTCTTAACTTAAAAGATTAATCGGGCCTTGTACACATTTTCTCCTTTCAACCCTCAATAAAACCTGACGCAGAGCCGTAAAGGTTACCTCATTTTTCAAAAACATAATTGCATAATCGATTGAGTTTATCGTTTATACTGTCATGTACCAATAGCTGGTTTTTAGTGATGCTATGCATTTCTGAAAGAAAAACTACTTCCATGTTTCATTCCCCGATCGGTCTCCCCTATAACATCTTACTGCTTCAATAGAAAAGTGTAACTAAGTAGTTTTTTTTTTCTTTTTCTCTCTCAAAATTTTAGAACAGTAATTTGCCTGCAAGCATAAAAATAAATGTGTTCCTAAACTACTTATCAAATTTTCAAAAAACTGTTTCCTCATGAGGAAATATTTACAAAAAATTTAGTTTATTAGTTAACAATGTCAGTTCTCTCAAAATCATTGATATATTTTAACAATGCGCGACGAAAATAATACGTGTCATAACAAATAGAATACGAAGTAAACAGCTCTACTTCGGTGAAATGTCAAAGTATCACTCTCTGAATAAATCATTAAAGAGCTAAATATCACTTTATGTTTTTCTTTAATAGCAAAATAATTAGCTTCACAATTGGGACACACATTTCTTATTATCAAAAAATACTTTTCAGATAAATTTCTCTCTGACAAATCACTTTTTAAGTGGAATATATGCGAGGAAAATTTATTTTAGAGTTAAATTTAATGAGATCGCCTAAATTTTACCATGGCTATATTATTTTTAATTAGGTAGAGAATATATTTCGACAGATTTAGAATTTTTCTTGGGATGTTTTAATATTTTTCAGCTGCCTCTGACACACACAAAAGCAATGAACAATATCTCTAACAAAAGAAAATTGTTCATTCATTAATTATGAAGCATGCTTCCGAAATTTTTAAAATAATTGAAAATTAACCCTTTTAATGATTGTATTGCTCGACTAAACTTTTGAATTCCAATGGACCATTGAAGATTTTGTGCGTTTTTGGGGGATGTTGAGTTCAAAACAGATGTTTCTTTATAGTCGAAAAGTAAAGCTCAAGACTCGAAAAATTGTTAAGCAGACAGTAGCATGTAGTATCGATTTCATTAGTTGCCTTTTTTTCCTTCCTTTTACAAAAAAGGAAGTACTGTATTCGCGAAAAAAATTTCCCTTAAAAATCGACCTTAATTTCATTTTGCTCACCCCCGAATGAATGTTGAGTTTTTTTTTTCGACTCGACCCCCCATGGATAAGTGCCTAAGAACGTATAGACACGCGGAACATCCATTCTGATGATTCCCGAGTTAATTACGACAAGGTTTCTCATGACGTATGTATGTACGTATGTGCGTATATGCGGATGTATGTCGCATAACTCAAGAACGGTATGTCCAAGAAAGTTGAAATTTGGTACGTAGACTCCTAGTGGGGTCGAGTTGTGCACTTCCCGTTTTGGTTGCATTCGGGTTTTTCTAAAGGGGTCTTTTGCCCCTTCTTGGGGGGAATTCATTGTTAGTTTCGATGTAAACTCAAGTGGTGTTACAATTTGGCAGACACGGCGATATATCGCCAGTCTTCTAGTCGCCAAAACTTGGCGACAAATTTGACGATTTTTTTTTTCTAATTTGGTTTCAATTTGGCCACTGTTGGTGATATTTAGAGAGTAAACCATTGAACCACATTAAAATTGCCAATAATGGAAAATGACATTAAATTGGAGTAAAAGGAAGTCATGTGATGCATACATCAGCTCGCTTCTTTTAAATATTAGTCATCTTTTTATTCAAAGAGCAAAACGATATTTTTTTTAAAGTAAAACGATATATTTTTTAAAGTATATTAAAATTAATTTGCCTTAATACATTATTAAACGCAAGTAGTACATTTTAACGCATTTGTTCGCAAAGGCTGCATCTTGATTTTGGTAGAAAAGATTCCCCGAGCTACAGAGTGCTCTGTTATACTTTTTAAGGTCATTAATTTATCCTTCAAAGTGACAATCGAGCGGCGGTTGACAGGTGGTTTTTAACGTTAGGATTACGGCGATCTTTTTATACCTAGAGATACGGTGGGAGTTATTTTGACCCCTGAGAAGAAATCTGCATAGTTCCCTGCATAATGTTAAATATTTCTAAAAATTTGTTTAAAATAAGCATATTAATAACAGATGCAAATTATCTAAAGAATACAGAGATTTTCATGGTACTTATATAAATATTTTTTAAAAAGTTTAAAATGCTCTTCAAAAACCAGCTGTTTCGGTTGCATTTCAGAAGCTAGCGGCAAATGTTCCCTTGTATGTACAAAAACATTATAAATGCTTCAGGTTCTTAAAATGATATGTTCTAAGAGACATTTTTGAGTTTCTGCTGTTTCAGCACCAGTAAATGTATTTGCAGTTTTTTTTTTTTTTTTTTTTTTTTCTCAAAAGGTTCAAAATGACACCTACCCGCAATTTTAGTTGTAACCCTTTATTTTGGGTTTAAAAGATTTACAATTTTTTTAAAACTTTTTATTATTATACAACACGATGATTTAGGAAAAGTCAAGGAAAGATTAAGAGCCACTGTCTGTAAGAATCAGGCAGTTCACGGCATTTGTGATTGTTGACATTTTTAATTTTTCTTAATTTCACATATGTTGTTCCTTATCATGAATGTAATGTTTGTGCAAAATATGAGCTTTGTCTGCCTAACCGTTTTGGGAAATTAAATTTTTTAATTTAGGGGGCGTGGCACATTTTTGCGTGTTTTTCAAATTTGCAGATTTTAAAGTTCTTGTTGCTTTAAGCGCCCCTATAATGATATGGATTTTTGAATTCTTTATTATTAGATGGTATTCTTAGATACTATTACAGCAGTCAAATCGGTATTACTACGAGGGCGACGGCCACAAACTCCGTGTAAAAATGACCGAAAATGAATTTTTTTGCTACATTCAATGCCAATTTTCTCAAAGCGCCTTCATGATGACACCAACGTTTTTGCATAAATTCCTAGCTACACTTGCATACATCAAAAATATGTAATAAAATTGGTGTCACTATAAGGGCGCCAGAAGATATTGGAACTTTTATGTGATAAATTTCACAAAAATGCGTATGTTTAAAATCTAACTACTACTCTCGACCTCATAGAAGATATCTGAAACTAATTAAGTTTGATAACCAACATGTTCCTCTAATTTATGAACTAAAAAAATCGGTGTCACTCCTATTACTTTCGGAAATATAATCATTCAAAATAAGTATGTTATGGAGTTATTTAAAAAAAGACTTTTCTAATTCGAATGACTTTTTGCACTGTTTGTTTTAAACTTTAATATAAAATTACATTAGTAACGTCTAAAATAATATGTTTCTAATGCGTTTTATAAAAAAAAAGCTATTTAAAAAGCATTAGAAACACAGTAAATCGATATAGGTACAGATTGCCGTATTGTGTAATGTGCATTATAGACTAAAATAGTCGCACTAATATTGATATTTTTTCAACCATACTAATTTTTTATGGGTTATTTCTAGTAAAAATGCAATTATTTATAGCATAATGTCTTAAATAGTTATGAACATAATGTATTATATAGCTAGCATTTAGAATCTGAAACATAATTTAAGGATGACGTACTCTGAAACAAAGAAAACATAAAAAATCAAATCACCCAGTTTCAGAAAGACGGTCATCTCTTATTGATCTGGTAATTTCATAGCACTTAAGGCTAGGAAAACATGGTATCCCGAAGAAATAATAGAAGTTGACCATTTGCAAGTAAAGGTCAAATGCATGGCAAGAAGGATTGGAATAAATAAATTTATTAGATCGGAAAAAAAGCGAATATTGGTATGATAATCTAAACATATTATGCACAATAGATTTACCTGTACCTATATCAAAACGAGCATTTTCTATTCAAGATAAAGACGCTCTTACTGCCCAAAGCTGTTTATGTTAAACGTTGCTTCTTTGTAATAAATTAAAACTAAATATGGTCAAAAACACTATCTGGGTTTGATAAGATTAAATTAACAAAATACATAAGTAAACAAATAAAATAAATTAAAAATAATAATAATAAATGAAAAAAATGCATCACAACATACTAACTTCGAATGATTATATTTCCAAAAGTAGTAGGAGTGACACTAATTTTATTAGTTCAAATATTAGACAAAGTGTTGCTTATCAAACTTAATTAGTTTCAGATCCCTGCTATGAGGAGGCTAGTTGTATTCAGATTAGCAAATGGTCAACTTCTACTATTTCTCCGGGAAACCATGTTTTCCCAAGTTTTAGTGTTACAAAAATACCAGATATCAATAAGAGATGACCGTCTTTCTAAAACTGGCTAATTTGATTTTTTATGTTTTCTTTGTTTTAGTCTACGTCATCCTCTAATTATGTTTCAGATTCTGAATGCTCGCTATATAATACATTATGTTCATAACTATATAAGACATTATGTTATAAATTATTGCACTTTTACTTTAAATAACTGATAAAAAATTAGTATGGTTGAAAAAATATCAATATTTGTACGACTATTTTAGCCTATAATGCACATTACACAATACGTCCATCTGTAATTATATCGATTTACTGTGTTTCTAATGCTTTTTGAAAAGCTTTTTTTATAAAAAGCATTAGAAACATATTATTTTAGGTGTCACTACTGTATATTTAAATTAAAGTTTAAAACAAACCGTGCAAAAAGCCATTCGAATTAGAAAAGTCTTTTGTTAAATAACTCCATAACATACTAATTTTGAATGATTCTATTTCCGAAAGTAATAGGAGTGACACCGATTTTTTTAGTTCATATGTTAGAGGAACATGTTGGTTATCAAACTTAATTAGTTTCAGATCTCTGCTATGAGGGCGAGAGTAGTAGTTAGATTTTAAACACACGCATTTTTGTGAAATTTATCACATAAAAGTTCCAATATCTTCTGACGCACTAAAAACGTTGGTGTCATCATGAAGGCGCTTTGAGAAAATTGGCATTGAATGTAGTAAAAAAATTCATTTTCGGTCATTTTTAAACGGAGTTTGTGTCCGTCGCCCTCGTAATGACACCGATTTGACAGCTGTAATAGTATCTATGAATACCATATAATAGTATAGAATTCAAAAATCCATGTTATAATAGGGGCGCTTAAAGCAACAAGAACTTTAAAATCTGCAAATTTGAAAAACATGCAAAAATGTGCCGCGCCCCCTAAATTAAAAAATTTAATTTCCTAAAAACGGTAAGGCAGACAAGGCTCATATTTTGCACAAACATTACATTCATGATAAGGAACAACATATGTGAAAATAGGAAAAATTAAAAATGTCAACAATCACAACCTGCCTGATCCTTACAGACAATGGCTCTTAAACTTTTTATGAAAATACAGAGGAGTAGTTAGCAAAAAATGTTTTATCGGGGTCCCCCCTCCACGGGATAATGACCCCTCCCGTAACTCCTAGTGTTAATCGCCATTTTTCTCTTGATATTTAATCGTTTATGAACGAGGGCAGTCGCTAATTTTGCTCTTTACCGAAAAAACTCCAGATTAAAACTAACGTACAATTTTATTATAATTTTTTTTATTTTAATTATTTCAATGCTGTAGTTGCTAATGAAGACGACTCTGGTTATTTAATTAATCCGTTTTCCTATTTCTCTATTTCACTTATATATTTAATAAAATAATGTATTCCAATATGTTTTTTTTTTTTTTGAATGAAGCTTGGAGGTATTGTAGATAATACCAACGTACAACATAAGTCTCGTGCTGCTCATTGAGTTCCAAAAATGTAGAGAAGGTTTATGAAAGAGTATAAAAAGGAATTTTAAATTTTTATGGTGTGAAAAGACATTGATTTACACTACAATTATGATGCTGTATTTGTTTTTAACTATGAAATGTTTTAATCTTTACTTTAAACTAATTGGTGGGGATATTCAAAGCTGTCAAATTATCATGGCATAACCCTGGTTTGAGAAGCAGAGGAAGTAAAAACAAAGAAAGTTTTTTAACTATTAAAATCATTTATAATATTAAATGAAAAAGAGATAAAAAACCAAAAGTATTGGAACACTTTCAAAAATTTAAATTTTAAGGATTTCTTTCTAAACCCGCAAGTTATTGATCTGTAACTTTTGTCATATAAAAGGTATGCTCCAGGTGTCATTTTCCAATGAAAATTAAATCATCCTTGCATCTTGGGGACCAGTAAAAAAGTGAGGAAACACAAAAGGTGTTCTATCATCCTTCATCGTTAGCTAGGAATAAGCTGTAAATTTCAGAAACAAGTTAACTTACTATCTGCAATTACTTTTTATATTTTCGTGAAAGTATCACTTACATTCGCTGAGACATAAGCAATCTTTTCGAAAATACAAATTTTATTTGAAATTTTTTGGATCATTGTACAGAGTTTTCCCTCACCCCTTACAGAACTTTCAGACAATGCGACAGCATACCAGAGAAATATAACATTAAAAATTAAATTTAAAATTTAAATACTGAAAATTTGACGAAATATGAAGGTTTCAAGCAGTTAATTTTTCACTGCGCATGCGCGAAAGATAGCAATTTATAGCCTTAAGAATTTAAAACCCAAGTAGATGTAGAAACTCATAAATAAAGTCCAGTTCAATATCAAAAATTTTCAAAGATTTCAGCTATCTAATGGGCCGAAAAAAGTAGTAATTAATTGTCTTATATTTCTCCTTGACAACAAAAGGAGATAGCTTCTAATAATATTCATTGAGTTGAAGTCAGATGGATTAGCACATTCATCAAGCTGCTTTAAGTAGAAGTTGGTGATTTGTTTTGTTGAAAAATGGTGCGTCTAAACAAATTGCTTTAATTGAATCCTCAGAATGAAAGCATTTAAAAGTTCTTCATTTATTAAAGTTTCTATCTGGATATAAATAACACAGCATTTTTCTTCCTCCAAAAGCCATCCATTGTTTGAACTGAAGAAATATATAGCCTCTGGATTAATTTTTTAAAAAATAGCGAAATTATAAATACGACAGTGCCATTAAAATGAGAGAGGGAGAGAGGTATTGAGAAACCCTTTGTAAGCGTTAAATTTGAAATTTCTTACTTTTTTCTCTTTTTTAATCAATGCTTTGTATTGTTTTTACTAATGGTTTTTCAAAAAGTTTAAGACTTTTTGATGCATGCTAAGAAAAAGGTCTTTTCTTCCCCAGTTCCATTATTATACGAATTTTTGTCGCATTATTTAATTCTGCATTTATATAAAAGGAACTTGGGAAAATTCAGATTTTATTTTCAGTTTTACAAATTTAGGTTTTGACCACTTGATCAAAGATATTTTTATTTTTGTAGTCAATTATTTTGAAAACTGAAACCATCATTATTATTCTCAGTTTTTTTTTTATTTTTTTTATTTATTTTTTTTTTTTAAATCTTAGTTTTAACTATTGGGTCATTCCATGCGAAATGACCAAATCAGTAGCCATAGAGTAAAAAAAGTTTAAAAACAGGTCAGTCTATGGTAAAAAGGAGATGAAATTGAAGCTGGAACTGTGGGATACATCCGTGCGAAAATGGGCGGGGTTATGATAACGTGGTTGATTCGGGAGATTGGTTATCACCACAGCGATCTCGCAAAGCGGACGAATAAAAGAACTGATGGATTGGTTTTAATGTACTTCATAAACGTGCAACAATACCTATTTTAAATTGACTACTAATTATGATTCAATATTGCAATGATTTGAATCAAAACGTATCCCAAGATCTTTAGCGAGAAGCTAAGAATCTTGGGATACATCAGTGTAACTTCCGGCTTCAATTTCTTAATATAGCGTGTCCTTTCTATCTTACTCTACGGTAGTGGCAAACATTTACCAGATTTCAATGAAAATTTTTATGTAAGTTAATCACGCATCTCTATGATTAAATACGAAGTATGAAAGTTTAAAAATTGTCCGTTGCTTTTTTATTGGCATTGGAAGTTGATGTTTAAGCTTAGCCTAAATTTTAAGAGTTAATCACAGAGTTTGTGACTCAATACCTCTGTAAATTATTAACATAAATATTCAAAAATTAATTTTTTTCGCATTTTCCAGAAAAATCTCTAATAGTAAAGCTGAAAGAAAAATTGATTTGGAACTTTTATTAAATCTTAGATAGTAACAAATATTGAACACTTGTCAATTAGTTCAGTTTTCAAGTTACTCTGCTAGCTCTTTTAATGAAAAAAAAAACATAAAAAATAATGCGGAAGGAAAAACAATTTATGAAAAACTTAATTTTCATAAGCATTGGTAGCATTTTGTCTAGAATTCCTTAATAAAGGAATCGTACTATAGAAGTTTAAAATTTTTTGAAATATATTCATTTTTTCTACCATTTCATATGCTTGTTTGAACATGAAGGAATAACCCTAATTTGCTCCTTTTTTACATTATATTGAAGTAACTTTTAGAAAATACAAAGTTTGCTTTATTGCCTTTAATGTATTTTTTACTTGAGTATCATGAATTCAGGTAAATGTCAACAATTATGACCATTAGTAATAAATTCAGCTCGACTTAACCATTTCTTTCGTGCTTCATTTTCATAAAAGTTGGCTTATGAAGTAGTTTCTGAAGTGTGTCAATAAATATTGCAAAGGATATTGTATTCTAATATACAGGTAGTTATCAAAATGATGAAAACACCTATGAAAAAGTGACATTTTTGAATGCACTTCGTACGTAATAAAAAATAAAATTAGACCTCTGGTTTTTTTCATCATTAGCAATGTATATATTCTGGTAGTATATATAATTGAACTTCTGGAAGTTTTGGATTTTTTTCAGGCGCGTGAAATGTCAGATCTCTCAAATTTTAAAAAATTCCAAATTGTTGGAACACGTCTAGCTGGAGCAGGTGTAACTGAAACATCTCAACTTTTTGACGTTTCGAAAGGTACAGTATCTAAAGTCATGACAGCATACACACAGCGCAGTGAGACAAGGTCGGTAAAGCAAAATAGTGGGCGGAAGGAGAAGCTCAGTGAAAGAGACCGACGGATATTGAAGCGGATTGTAAGCTCTAAAAAATGAACAGAGCAGCAAAAGTGACCACAAAACTCCATCAATATCTGGATTCACCAGTGTGATTGATTACAGTCAGAAAGCACCATTATAAACAGAACATTTACGGTGCAGTAGCGATTCCCAAAACACTTGTCACAGATGTTAATGCTAAACGTCGTCTACAGTGGTGCCACACTCACAAATCCTGGTTTATTGATGAGTGGAAAATTGTAATATAGTCTGACGAATCTTTTTTAACATTTTTCCCTACTACAGGACGGGTACATGTTTGGAGGACACCAGCACAAGCGTATGATCGTGATTCTCCCCTTCCAACTGTCAAGCATGGAGGAGGATCTTATAGTATCATAATATGGGCAACTATGTCGGGGTTTTTCGCTAGACCAATCTTAAGCCTGAAAGAAATGATCATTGGGGACAAGTATAGAGACAGTTTAGCTAACCAGCGCCATACTACGATGCAAACTTTGTTCTCCGAAAGAAATGGAATTTTCCAAAAAGATAATGCACCATGTGCCTTGGGCAGCACTGTCATCTGACCTTACTATAATTGAACCGTTTTGGTCTATTTTAGAGCAATCGATATCCTCCGCCAGAGCCTCGCTCAGAGCTTTCACAATATCTCCATGAAGAATGGTATAAAATTTCGCTGAACACTATTCAACACGTGTATGAATCGATTTCTCGGCGAATCCAAGCTGTATTGCATACCAAAGGCGATCCTACACCATACTAATAAAGAATTCCTTCTTAATCTCAAGTGTTTCCATTATTTTGATAACTACCTGTACATAATTATATCTATGTTGCAAGTGGAAGTTGAATTTTCCTCTCTATCAGTAATGTGGGAAACAATCACAAGGAATTTGCCATAAAACATATCATATTATTAAGACTAAAAGAACATACTGATTTTAAAGATTAAGATAGAGGGACATCTGTTTAATTTCTAATATCCCTTGAGATTGGGCAATGAGTTTGAAGAAATTTATTTTTACCATGAATAATTATATCTGATGAAATACACTCATTTATTTCAACCACCTTGCACTGATGTTCTTTGAAACACAAAAGGATTCCTTTGGTAAAGAACTTTTTGCATTTTAATCATCCTTCTGTCGAGAATAAAAATTTGCAATAAACCAAAAGTTTCCACAATGAATACAGTTTTTAATAAAAGTCGATGGCAATTTAAAATACAGGTAAGCTTAATATCAAAGAAATAAATGCTGCACCAAAAATTAGTAGGTCTCAATTAATATTTTAAAGTATTTTAAGTTTTGATTTACAACAAGATGTAACAAGATATAATTAATACAACAAAATATTACAATATGAGTATCAATTTTCGAAAATTGCTTGCATCATCATATTCTTTGATTTTCAAAGGTAATTTTTTTTCTTGACTGGAATTGACTACGGGTGTTACTACACAGTTAAAGTATTACTGGGTAGGTGGTGCTAAAAGCAGGGTAAATATTTCACCTTTTCATCTGCCCCAAAATTTCATTTTGCCCCACATTCCCCTACATAATGGCTTATATTCTTGTAAAATTTGAGCACTGTACAAAGTTCCTTTCATTTGGTTTTTTTGAGTCTACCTGAAGGCGAAAATCATCATTTTAAGCAATACCTTAAAGTTTAAAAATTGTTTTGATTACAAAAGACTGTTAAAAGAAGGCTTCAAAAATAAAATATTATATTTATGAAAGTTAACACGTTATTGGAAATTTAATTTCAAATATTATACTTAATTCCTTAAAGCTTGAGAAAAAAAATTAAAACTTCCAATTTTATTGAAAATGACAGATTTTTACATTTTACAGTTCAGTTGACTATTATGACTTTAAAAATATTGCTAAAAACAGATATTTTACTTTAATCCAAAGATTACTAAAGAGTAGTCCTTTTATGTTTACATTAACTAGCAAACAAACTAAAATTCAAGACGTCAAAAATGCAACATTTAGTATCTAAAGACTAATTTATCGAAAGGTAACATATCCATTTTCCAAAAATGTTCATTAGGTGAAAAGAAAGAGTAAAAGCAAATTTGTTGTACCTTTTTTTCTGAGTACAGAACTGAGCACAAAAGCACAACAAGTTATGTCCCAGAGAGAGAAATGTTTGTATAAAAAAACAAGGAGATATCGCCATCTAAATTTTAAATGTGTGCCCTTTTGAGCGAAAACCTGAATGTTATGCATTCTTATATCACCAAAACCCTAATATTTCACCTTCTCATATTCTCTTATCAAAGTACTTAAATCTAAAAAAGTGGATTAAAATTTTAAGATTTTGGACATGTGTTCCTTTGAATCGAAAATTTTTCGTACTACAGTTTTCCTTTTGTTCAAACTAAAAATATATAGAGGATGGATTTGTTACCTTTTGATCAAAAAGTCAAACTTTACCCCTAAATAAACAAGGATTTGACCCGTTTGAACTTTTTGGGAGTAAGTGATTCGAATAAGGCCATCTGAAAGATTTTGAAAATGTCATAAAATGAGTTTTTCCAAAAAAGTGGGTATGTTACCTTTTGAAAAATTACTCCTCATTTGTAAGAATGCTGCTCAATTGGCCATTTTTCAATTGTAAGTAACTGCTAAAGTAAAGAAAATACACAAATTTCAAAATATTTTAGATGTTTTTTACGTATGCAAAAATGAACTAGTATACCGAATTTAAAAAAAAAAACTACTTTCATGTGGTCACCACTATTTTCTCATTTTTGCTTATTTCACATGGAATGACCCTATTATATTTCGTGCAGGAAATTATAGCGTGTTTTGTTTTCCTCCGTCAAGGTATAATAAATATTTAAGATATTCATCCTCTTTTAATTAAGATAAATAAGAGTTATTAAAATAATTACAAATTGCAAAAAAAAAGAAATTTACTTCATATGCAGAAACAAAATTAATGAATTTTACTCTTTATATTGTGATTTTTTTTTCATCTCCTCAAACGTAAATTAAATAAAAATATTTTTTCATGCTACGTTTCATATTTATTTCAAACCTATTAGTTTCAAAAATGATTCAACAATTCTGCTTCTCCCGCTTGTCTCCCTAATAAGAATTATCAGTTTTTTTTCATTTCTTTCTTTCTTTTGGAAATTCTTTGGTACTTTTTAATACTTTTGTATGTTTTTTAAATATTATTTAATTTCACAAGTTTAGATATGGTAATTATGAATAATTATTATTTATCTAACTAAAGCATGCCATAACAAAAATATTTAAATTTGGTTTAAGAATAAATGTTTCAATTCTCTTTTGTCTGCATTAAAATAAATAGGTTCATATTTTCTGAATCACATACAGTGCTTAAACAGCATGAAAGTAAGTTTAAAAATACGTTTGTGAACACTTAAGAGAATAGATTTTTTTTTTAATTTGATGATTGCTTCATTTATTACAGTATAAAGTTTAAAATATTGCGATTTTTTGTTCTTTTTTATGATAGAAAAATCACAAAACATACACTGCAATAAGTGCAAAATTATAATTTCTCGTAACACAGAGTAGTCAAATATAGAGCACTGGGATTCTAAAAATGAACGTTTCAAAAAACAAAAATCAATGTTTAAAAACCTAACTGCAATACTTGATTGCGAAAACTTTAATTTGGCATAAAAGAGATCAAGTTCTTCTTTCACTTTAATTTAGTTTACTTTATTTTTTATCAAAATATAAATATTAAAAGGAAAAAAATTATTTTATTTTTAACTGCTTTAAACAGAATGCACGGCATTAACAAAAACAAACTTCCTCATTTGATTAATCACTTTTGGTTATAAGATGGTCGTTATTTGAGTATTTCTTTGAGAGAGTTTTATTTACAATATCCCATTACTCTTATTACAAGTTCTTTAATGTTAGATTGGCGTAATTACCCTACTGAGGTTGTTCTCCACTTCAATGGTTACTTCTTACCACGTAGATAATTCATTTTTGGTGATTGCTTCACACTGCAAAAAATAATTGTTGTTTTTACAGTAATATACTACTTTTTCCAACAGTTTAATACTGCTCTTCTAAATAACAGAAAAAAACTGTAAAACTGTTTTAGATTGCGCAAAACGATGCGCAAAAGGTGTTTCTTTTCATACGGGAAGAGAAACTAATGAATTCAAAGTATCGACAGCCATGTTAGTTATTTTTCGGGTGTGCTGAGTCAAGACTGCTCAGCTGTAATCCAAGTTAAAGGTAAGTGCTAGTAATATTATTCATTCCCTTTTCTCAAAATGTAGTTTTTTTTATCATCGATAATGTATGTAAAATAACAGTATTTATTTTGAAATCATAATTCGTATTCCAATATTCGTTGACGTTGACTTTGCAATTTCTTTTAGTTGCTAAGTTGTAGCGATTGCTTTATAGCAAAAATCCGAGTAGTTGTTGTGATTCTAAATATTTTACTGCCCGTATGATAGTTTTTAAACATTTTCTGAAACTCAAATTTGATTTTAAAATAAATCAGTTCCTTTCTTTATCGTTTTTAAAGTTATTAGAACATTAGATTTTGTTTACGATAATATTTTGTGTTATATAGCATGTGAGTACTTAAAATTTAAATTCTTATGTCTTCTAGTAAATTTTTAGCGAATCGCGATTGACTTCTTCCTTCAGTTTTTTTTTCTTTCTTATGTTCAGTTTTAAATTCTTTAACAGTTTGCATTTAACCATTTTATTGATAAACTTTACGTTATAGCAATGTAAATAAATAAAATAACAACGTGACCGAGAGACATGCAAACAGTATCAAGTTTAATGATATTTTTGTTGAAGAATTTGCCACTCTGAAAGACTCAAAATTCTCTGAAATCTGGAGCCAGCTTTCATACTTATCTAACAAAACTAAAATAATTATAATTAAAAAAAATCATCAATGAAGCACTCCAAAAAAAAAAAAAAAAAAAAAAAAAAAAATAAGCATCTTTAGATACAAACACGAAACCCTTGTGTTTTAAAAGTTTTATATTTGCGTCAGTAAGAAATTAAAGTTTTACTTCTGGAAAAATGCACTAATAGCATTGAAACTTGTGAACTTAAAAATAATTTTAGGAACCATATTCAATGGCACTCGATGGGAGGTCACGGGAAGTCACTATGACCTCCCCAAAACTGCCATATTGGGAACACTTTGTCTGCCGATTCGGAAAATTTGGGGACATAATTGTAACGATTCAAATTTTTGAATTCTCGAATGTCCAAATTTCATTGGCTATTGTACTTTATTGTGCGTACTTAATTTGTGCATGCACCAGTATTTTATTAATCGGCAAATATGTAAGTTCCGTTCGACAAATTGAGATTTGTCATATTTTCTTCGCCTTGAAGGACATGCTCATTTAGAAAAGTAGATACCTAGAACTACAGTAGAATTTGAAACTCTTTTAAACTTGAAATCGTCAGTTTCCTTATGTTTTAACTTTAAGAACCCTTTGAGTCTTAAAGTTTGGTATCAATGCGTTTATGATGAAGACAAAAACTATATTATAAATACTGAAAAATGTGGTTCTGTACTTCACTGTCTTTCACTGCATATAAAAAGTAAAAATATGTCAGATTGTTATCCCCGTAAAAAGAAAAATTGCAGAATTTCGTTTAAACCTGTAACGGAGATTCAAGCCAAAGCCGGGTAAGATCTTTTGCATTTAAATGCGATGGGTTCCTTAGCAGTTGAGTTCTTTAGGGGGGGGGGGGTTATTTTCACAATAATAGACGATTTTTCAAAAAAGTGAGGTTTTCGAATAATTTGTCAGGTTTCAAAAGAGAACAGAGAAAATTACGGAAAAGATTCGATTTCAAAAAGAAACTTCTGAGCACCCGGTTTGAAATTTAAATTAGCGACCAAAACATAAGAATCGAAAAAACCAACAAATCCTCCATTTAACAAAGTAGCGTCATAGAACATTATAACTAAACATTAATGAACGGAATTAGAACACTTTTAAATGAATCGGGTTTGCCTCAGCAGTTTTGAGCCGAATCAGCTATGTGCTTCCACTACTTACGGACTAGAGCGGTTTTAAAAGGAAGAACCAAAACCTTTTTTAAACTATTTGAGGGAAGAAAGCCATCTATTAAACACTCCCGTGTTTTTTGGCTGTATTTCGTATATTGCACTTCTAAACAGAAAATAAGCAAATTGGATATGAAAGCTAAACAGGGAGTCATGGTAGGATATGCGTTTTATACGAAAGGTTATAGAATTTGGGATCCCGAAAATAGTGAAGTGACAGAAATGCTGAATGTTAAATTCGATGAAATTAAATTCTGGGCGGGAAAAAAATAGGAACGGGAAACAGAGGTATACTGTTTTATTTCACTTCTGAGTAAATCTGAAGTAGAAGAAGAATATCCTGAAAATCATGAAATAGCATGTTGTGAGAATTAAATTGGTTGAAGAAATACCAAGGCAAAGCATATATTGACACGACGATTCTAAAGTCCGAATCGTGAAACCGAGGTTAATTGTTCTGAAAATAACATTGAATATGACCCAAAATATTTTGATTTCATTTCTGATGATAATTCAAGAAAAGTATCAGATTCTGATGAAGATAGGGGGTATAATTCAAGTAAACTAGAAACTAACATTTCCGAAGATGTAATTCCTTCGAATTTGAAACAAAGTTTGAAAATGCCAGAAAGGGAAGATTGGCAAAACGCAACAGAACAGATGAGCAGAACGAAATAATTCGCTTCAAGGCCAGACTGGTAATTTTAAGTAACAACCAGCTATTGGGGGGGGGGGGATACTTTTCGCAAGTGTTCTTTTCAGTAATTTCCTTTCCTTTGGTTGAGGCTTTCTTTTCAATTTTTGTGTATAAGTTACATTGGGTCCATTTCCGAGCAGATGTCTGCAATGCGTATCTATATGCGGATTTAAAAGAAGAGATTTGTGAGACAACCTGAAGGGTTTGTCGGTCCCTGAAATCTAAATTTTGTCTGTAAACTGAATAAATCATTTTTATTCTGATACAGATTACGCCTCAAATCAAGACGACTGGAATATAATGCCGGGGGGGGGGGGGGGGGCGCTTGTAATGTTTTTGGATAGGGTGCGAATAATATGGTGTACATTTAAACAAAAATACGTAGCACTCTCAACGATAGAAGCAGAGTATATTTCAGTTAGTGAACAATCTAAGGAAGTTATGTGAATAAAAAGAATTTTAAATGCCACGAAAAGAATTCAGTATTTTAGACTGATTGTCACAGTATAGAGTACTATTAATCTAGTTGCGATCGATTTTTCTAGTTCTGCAAGAAAAAATTGCAGAACTAAGCAGATTGATGTGGGGTACCATTTCCTACGGAATTTGATTGATGAAAATGAATTTGGAATAAATTTTGTTGAGAAACTAAAAATAATTTACCTGATTGTTTCACAAAACCTTTCTGTAGGGAAAATTTACGTAAAGCTTGAATTGCAATGACATATTTTTCTAGAGTGTTTTTTTTTTTTTTTTTGAAATGTCTCAATTATTCCATTATGTTTAAGCTATAATTTGTGCACACAAACGGATGGACTAATATTTTTTAATTTTTTATTCATGTCTTAATGTATTTCCTTTTTTCGGTGTGCTGGCGTGCCAAGAAGGGGGAAATTTGCTAGCGAATATTTTGTTACTGTCCCTCCAGCGCACGAAGGAAAAACAATTGTAGTTGATTTCATTTTGAATTTGTGCCTGGTGATATGGTTGCGGTTAGGTATTTCGGAAAAATTTAAACTATAAATTTCAGTCCAGCCGCCTGAATTTACTTCATTTAAATCTATTCACTAATGCAATATCATTTCTTTATTTTTAGTGGTATGCAAATGTAAAGAACTACGTAACTTGTGACCAGAACTGAATGGAATAATGGTTGTGTCATTTTATCAAGATAACAGTTCGCGGTTGTTCTCCGCTTGGAATTTCAAATAAGCCTGTAGTCTGAACGATGTGCGATAATTCACTTTGTGACATGAATGCCGGCAACGGAAGTTTATAAGTATCTCTTTTCATTTATATTTTTGTGTTTTCGGATGTAATTTGTAATTACCAATGCTTTTGAGTTTTAAAGCGTTCTTAGCCACGTAAGCTTATTCGACGGTCTGCGTGCCATATTGGACACCTGAAGCTGATTTTTGTGGCCCGTTGTCAGGTTCTATGTTACAATCAAGAACTATCTTTTGGAAGAAGTTAAACTCAATTTTATTTTGTTTTGATTAAAATGTGATCGGTCATACAATTTATTTAATTCTGAATTTTTTTAATTTGTAATTCAATATTATATTTTAAGGGTAATTGAATATTATCACTTCAAGAATCACCCCAATATAGAAATTTCTGTTGCTAGAGCTAAATTAGACGTAAATTTCTTTCATTATTATTTTTTTTAATTTTCCAGTAAATTTTGGAACACTGATTCTTTGTTTTTACATGTTATTAAAATCGAAGGAACCAAAACAGAATGTTAAAAGTGCGATGTATTACAGCGTATGAAACTTTCTTCGCATATTCAGACTTGCAAATGTGAACATGTTTAAATCTACAGTTAAAAGTGGTGCGGTCTTCCGGCAAAGCATTTTCAAGAAGGATAGCATTGTTTATAACAAGGACGGTGGGCCAAATGTGGACTTCTCAATTTCTTAATCATTAGAACTGGCCCTACCAGATTTTTTCTATTTTGACATGTTTGACGATTTATTATTTTGTTGAAAACTTTAAACTTTTCTGACCGAATTTTCATTTTTTGCTGAATTTACTTTAACTAAGCCATTTTGATTTTGGGAATATAGAATTGTTTCTTCCAGATCTCAGGTACATTCCGAAAAACTTAAAGATAAATTGCCTAAATCCTCGCAAAAAAAGTGCCACTTAAAAAAAAAGCCGCTGGTGGCTTAAATGGGGACATCGATAGTTGTTCAAAACGGGGGTCGGGGCGGGGGGCTTCCCCATTTTGAAAGACATAGAATATACATGAAACATCATAAATTATTCTTAAATATTAAGACATATATAAGATAGAATGTTCTTACGATATTATTTTATTTCAACTCAAATGACTCTTCAATGTGATTCCTTTGAACTTAAGGAAAAATCTCCAAAAAATTAAATTTTAACAGTATAATAACACAATTATGGATTAAAATGCAGGAAAAAAATATTTTAAAAAAATAAGTAAAATATTTCATATTAAGTACAGACAGAGTTCTAAATAATTATTTTACGTCACACTTTGTTTAATATTCAGATTTCTAATAATGGGCAGCTGTCAAAGAAAAAGAAAATGAAGCTGGTATCAGTTGAACATACCTCGAGCTGTTAACAAGTGTTGGAACGGAATATGGGTTACAAAAAAAAAAAATAAATAAATAAAGTAAAAAACATCTACGGTTTTCAATGCTACTGTAGCAACTTGGGGGGGGGGGGACTAAAAGAGGCTACATACAGTATTCATTGTTTTGAATGAATACCCCAATATTTCCCAATTGGTTGTCCTAAACTTCGACCTTGCTCCATTTTCTAAAAAAATATTTCTCTACCTTATCCTTATTTTCGTTTTGAAGTAAATATATTGCAATTCGATAATCTGGAGCCTATTATAAGAAGAGACTAGTTTCAAGTTGTATCGTCCTTAAAACGTTTTAATTTTTTCTTTAGGCCAAGATGTTAGTCCCATTTCGGAAAACTTTCCGCTGCTTTTTTTTTTTTTAATTATTCACTTACACAAGGAGTTACTCTTCCGATCACTTCAGTTAGCCGATCAAAAAAAAAAATAAACATTATTCTTAATCAACAGTCTCATATGTAATTAAAAATCCTTCAAAAATGCCGAAAATTAAAAGGATTTTTCTCAAAATTGTACTTCAGAAACCAGTACAAGTGCGTTTCTTTGTATGGAAGAAAAAAATGTAAGATAGTATTTTCTTTCTTTTTTGAGTTCTTATGTAAAGTATCCAGATTAAGTCTACTTTAATATGACATTAATAACCACCGTTACAAATGCTTAGCTTGCAAATTGCTGCGAAAAAAATTTTTTCTCCTTAAAACAGCATAAGCGCTTAACTGGTTCCTGAAATAAAAGGTTCAATTACAATTTAGGTATATGTTGAGAGGTTTCAAAATAAAAGCAACTCCCAAGGCAATTTCAGATCATTCAGAGTCATAATTTTAATCATTTTTGGGCGTATTTTTATACCTACGTAATTTGATTTTTCCATGTATATTTTTTGATGTCCACAAGTTTTATGAGATTCTAACAATTTTTTATTTTGACAGATGCTTTCATAATATAAGTTCTAATGATGGCACCGAAGTCGGCTAAGGTGTCACAAAGAAGAAGCAAGTTTGTGATGTAAAAACGCTGATCTTGAAAAAATTAGCATTCGATTTTAAATGAATTTCTGCAATTTCACTGTAAAAACTACTAATCGATATTCAAAGGTGATGTATACTAAATAAAAGAATTTGGCAATTTTTATTGGTGTGAATGTTTCGTTTTTTCTCATGAAAACATTATAACAGAATATAAAGTTATATAATTTTTGGAGTAGTAAAACCAATTTTTAACTTAATACTAGTAGTGATAAACCTGACAGATTTTATTATACTAAGTGAAAAATTGTTTCTGTTTTGTTCTGCTTTGGAATTTTGAACCGTCATATATTTGTTTTCATCTATGAAAATTTTAAAAGGCTAATAGGATAAAGTATTATCTAATCTATAATAATCAGTTTACAATAAAAACCATTCTGTGCAGTCTAAATACTGCACATATGGTGTGAAAAGAAGTTGATTTGTTACTAGTATTTCTGAAATAAAGTAGGTCCATATGCAACTAATAACATTAAAAAAAGAAAACCATAAAAATATTCTGTTTTACCAGAAAAAGAAAAATAAATGTACTGAATTGCATGTATAAAGTTAAAATAAGCTTAAAAGTTTAATGGATTGCATACAGCAAAACATTTCCCACGTTATGCTGCACATTTCAGCAACTCAATGCTGGAAGTGAAAAAAGTACTTTTAGTGAAGATACGATGTAGTATTTTCAGTTATGTATAAAAAAACTTTCTAATTTTTAATACCTTCATGGATCAAAAAGGTTTTTTTTATGAAAACGCTATAACTGTTCTGAAAATAAAGCTTCAGACCATATTTTGCAATTTCCTTCTATTTGTAAATTTTTAAGTTTGCAATAGAGCTAAAAGTTTTTTGTATAAATGAAAATGCGCCACTTTTTCTTCTTTAACAGGTATTTGTTTTGTGTGCAAGGAAAATATCAATAAAACATATATTTAACAGCAGTTAATTATTTTTATGTAAAAGGCTTTTATATTTCTTTACTTGTCGCTTTTCATAGCCTAAAACATTATTTTTTTTTTTTGTTGAAAAACTTTAGAAAAGGAACCGATTTCGTATGTAGGCTGATTTCTACAACTTACATACAAAATCAATTGCTTTACTTTTCTAAATTGTTCTTCAGCTGTAAAAGCAGTGATTTCGACTATGAAAAGAAACAATGATAGGGTGAAAAAACCATTTTGCATAAAAATTGATAACTATTTATTTTATGGTTTACTGCTGTTAATTTTACTGTACAAATCATTTTTTAAACCGTATACTACTGCTGCTTTTATGGCGCAATTTAGCTGATTCCGCAGCATAATACTGCCAACTTTACAGTTTCATACTGTTAATTTTGCTGGGCAATTCCGTTAAAAAACAGTATATTACTGTTAATTTTACATATTATCTCTGTTAAATTTACAGGTTAAGTCATTCCTAAAACAGTATATTACTGCTAATTTTACAGTTAGATACTGTAAGCTTTACAGGGCAGTTCCATTAAAAAACAGTATTTTACTGCTAATTTTGCAGTTAATCATTGTTAATTTAACAGGGCAATTCCATTAAAAGACAGTATATTACTGCTAATTTTACAGTTAGATACTGTAAGTTTTACAGGGCAGTTCTATTAAAAAGCAGTATATTACTGCTAATTTTACAGTTTATCGCTGTAAATTTCACAGTAAAAGTCTTTTATAAAACAGTATATTACTGCAAATTTTACAGTTTAGAATTGTAATTTTTGCAGTTTTTCTTTGGAATGCGAGCTGCCAGTATTTTACTGTAAAAACAACAGCTTTTTTTTGCAGTGCATGTATTATGGCAATATTTTTTTTTAATATTGCAATTAATTAACGTACTTTTTGTGTGATGTTCTTATTAGAAAATCCGAAAAGATGAACAGGGATGTATTCATTAAAAGAATTAATAAAGGAATCACATTTTTTTTTAAACCAGACTGCACTCCTTGGTTGCAAAAACTTTAAAGTAAGACAAAAAAAAATACATTATTACTTTTTTTTAAGTTAAATAATTTTTCTCTCATTTTTACAAAATGTGCAACTTTGACCGCATAACATGGTTTTAGTCATTGAAAAGCAGCAAACTTAGCGATTTTTTTTTCTTTTGATTGGTTGGGAATCGGTTTATGACCCTCAAATTTCCTTCAGTTTCGCAATCAAATGTTCGGGATACGACTGATCATGAATCGAATATTCAGCTCTCAAGTGATTTCTTTTCATAATCCAGTGATGAGTCAGCTATTAGATTTTTTTAATAATTGGTTATAGTGATTCTTTTAACTGATTAACTGGAAGGATTTTTTCAAATAATCGGTTATCGGAGTGATTCTTGATCATGAAACTTCCAATTTACTTCTAATCTGATATAGAGTGATTCCGTCGAAGAACTTTATTATCAAAAGACCGGTTAAATAACTGTTTCGATTATTTTTCATAATCAGGGGATCAGCTATAGTTTTTTTTTAGGATTTGAATATTGACATGATTATAAATATAATGTTTCGAGCGTTATTAATAATGAAAATGGAGCACATCATGTTGAAATGTAATGTGTAAGTAATAACCAGAAAATAAAACCTAGTAGCATTATAAATTGATAAAATCAATGTAATGAAACGGAAAAAGTGGAAGTAATTACCTACAATTGCTCTAGGGCTACAAAGAACCTTTTATTCAATTTCATAAGGTGAGGAGCTTATGAATGATAAAATATAGGACGAAAAAGATCTTTTATTAGGTATAAGCTCACCTATTTTGCATTGAAAAAATAAAGTTCATTGTTACCCCCAAAACATGCTATCTGCATTTTTTGTGAATTTGTGCATACTCGCATTAGCTAAAAATAAAGACAGTGAATGATGTGCTAAAAATACTGTTAGTCATCTTAATGTTGTATCATATATTTTTGTCTATCAGTGTTACTGGCACTGTTGGAGTAAAATAGCATTGTGAACATTATATATATATATATATATATATATATATATATATATATATATATATATATATATATATATATATATATATATATATATATATATATATATATATATATATATATATATATATTAAACATTATATATATATATATATATATATAACATATATATATATATTTTTTTTTTTTAATGAAAATGCATCATTTGACTACAAAATCATCCTAAAGATTGAATCATGGCTGATGCATCAAAAGAGATACCTGGATTACTGGATGGATTACTGGATGCATTACTGGATAACAAAATCCATCCAAGAGCGACTAAATAACTAAATTATTCAAAAGAGTCACCCTTTATCAGATCACATGATTATGACATTTTTTGGAGGAAACGATCAGTGACCGATCACTCGTTCAATTAGATGCATAACTAGAGATTTTTTTTAAATCATTTTAATAAAAGAATTGTTCAAAATTGAAACGTTATGATTAAATTCTTCAATGATGAATTTTGTTAATTTTATTTTGTTCATTAGATTATTCCATCACCACATCTCACATTTCAGTTTAACTCGGTTAGAAAACAGAGATAATAGAAATTGTGTTTCTAAAGTAAACTCCTGTCAGTATTCCGCTAATCACTTAACTGCAGTGATAACATATTGTGTGCATATTCAAACTGAAGTAATTAATTAAGCTTTATCTTCCCTCCTAGAAAAAAAAAACAAATCTGTCTCATTTCTACTAAGATTATCACTATATTCACTCATAACCATTCTATAAATCGTAATTGCAACGTATGCATCGAATATATATATATATATATATATATATATATATATATATATATATATATATATATATATATTACTAAACTAGTATGCAAAAATTTCAGAGTTTTATATGCTTTTTTGAGCAGTTAATCAGCTCTTCGTGAAATAAATTCCATTTCCTACTGTCTCTCTTTATTCTTTAAGACAACTTTCACTCCTTCTTAAAATAAGAATATCTAATCTCCGAACATTATGAGGAATCCGATGTTTATTTTGGTGTTGCTGTGCAAGCAGTATCGAACAAAAGCGAAATCCTTCCGAGAACAATCCTGCGGGACAAATATTTGTTTAAGAACTGACTACTAAATTATTTCTAGATATCTGATTTATTCAGAACGAAGCATTCCATTTGAGACGTCACCGCATTCAGCAAAAGCTTCCTTATAGTTTAGATATACTGAATTGATCTGACAGATTTATGAATGTGAGAATCTTTACCAATAATAAAGCTGAAAGTCTACATCTGGATGTCTGAATGGCTGTTACGTGTATAGCGCATAGACCGTTCGGCTGATTTTCATGAAATGTTGCACAAAATTACTTTGTAGCATGGGGGGTGTGCACCTCGAAGCGGTTTTCAGAAAATTCGATTTTCTTCTTTTCTATTCCAATTTTAAGCCCATTTTACCGAGCGAATTACCACAACATGAGCGAGTAACTTACCATAGTATATTGGCGAGAAATTCATCATCCATTATTTGTAAATATACAGACAAATCAAATGACCTTTTAATTTTCTACTACGAGCAAAGCCAAGCGCGTACCACTAGTACAACAATATTTAACGTTGTTTAGTGAGAAATTGTTAGCTTATCAGAAAACTTAATTAATTAGTTAAGGGCTACTTCTAATTTGGCATCCAGACCCTTAATCATTTTCACGTCTAAAAGCTTAACTGATATAATACAATCAAATTTATGAAACTTAAATCATCACTTTGAGGATCAAAATAATTGTTTAAGAAGAATTAAGTTGGAAAGTGACGCGATGACTATGCTGTACCGACATCAAAACTTCTGCATGTCAGTTTAGGGCTACTCACAATTTTACATTTCTGGTATTAACAAGCCTATAATCAGTTACACGTCAAAACTCGGAGCTTATTCGTTCAATGAAATCCCTGGAATTTAAATCAACACTTTGTGGATCAAAATAATTGCTTGAGAAGAGAAAGTTTCAAAGTGAAGAGATGACTATGTTGTGCCGCCATCAAGACTTTTTCATGTCAGTTTAGAGCTACTCAGAATTTTGCATTTCAGGTGCAAGAAGCACTCAATCAATTTCATGATTAAACTCAAAACTTATTGATACAATCACATCTCTGAAATTGAAATCATAGTTTTGTGGATCGAAATAATTGTTTCAGAAGAATTAAATTTGAAAGTGAAGTGATGTTGTTTCGCCACCAATGCTTTTGCATGCCGTAGCCACTGCGAACCTCCAACAGTTTCCCCTGACTTTTTTCTGACTAGATTTTATCTCCAACAAGTTCAAGACTAAAAATCTTTCTCACCTACAGTCATAAAAAGTAGAAGGCCACCTAGGCCTGATACTCGATATGGGAGGAACAGTTCATTTCGTGGCAAAAAATCATTATCCAAAAAACCTTTATTTTTGAGAGAGAGATAGAAGGAGAGACAAAATGCATGGAGTATGATACAAAGCGCATTATGTGATCACTGTGGTAGTGTAGACGATATCGTAATCTTTACTAATGATAAAGCTGAAAGTCTCTCTGTCTGGATGTCCGGAGGATGTCCGGATGTCTGTAGAATGTCTGGATGCATGTAGGATGTCTGGATGTCTGTAGGATGTCTGGATCTCTGTGACGCGCATAGCGCCTAGACCGTTCTGACGATTTTCATGAAATTTGGCACAAAGTTAGTTTGTTACATGGGGGTATGCACTTCGAAGCGATTTTTCGAAAATTCAGTGTGGTTCACTTTCTATTCCGATTTTAAGAACAAAATTATCATAAGATGGACGAGCAAATTACGAAATTATCATAACGTGGATCCGTAACATGGGCACAAGCCAATTGGCGAGATACGAAATTATCATTACGTGGAAGCGTAACATAGGTACAAGCCAATTAGCGAGAAAATTCACCATAAATTATTTGTAAATATACAAGCGAACCAAAAGACCTTTTAATTTTTCTATTACGGGCAAAGCCGTGCGGGTACTACTAGTTCATCTATAAAGTCAATATCATGCCATTCATTTGTCCGCGACCTGCATGTCATCATTGCATCACTACAAACACAAACGCATGACATACAAAGAGAAAAAGTTAATTGTCGAACAAGTTGCTTTGCTGAAATGCTGTTGTACAGCATGGTGAGCTAGGTCACCGCAGACGCTCACTCTCACGTGCCCAACTGCGGATTCCAACAGTGCACGCCTCTCGCTCTGCAGCAGCAGTGCTCTCAGCAATGGCAGTTGCAGCAACGGGCACAACTACAGTCAGAACGTCTGGCAGCACGGCGCCGCATCTGTTCGAAATATCGCTCTCTTGCTTCCCAGTTCCATCACTTGGGGGGGGGGGGGATGATGTGGCGTACACTTATCCAACTTTGCCCTGGAGTCTTGAAGTCGTTTTGTGTCAGTGGTAAAGTGCTGGGTTACCATCACAAAAGTCCGCGGGTCAAACCCCGCCACGGACAAATTTGTCACCCTGCTTCCAAACGTTCGCCACAAAATGCATGCATTGCAGATTTAGACCCATCTTGGTCCATCCCATCGAACAATTAAAAGTTTACAATATTTTTTTCATGCTCACTCGGTCTTGTGTGGGTATGACAGGCTTTTTAATCGAAGCTAAAAGCAAAAAATGAATAAAGACAGTTATGTAGTTCACTTTTTATAAAGCTAACAAATTAATTTCAATGCTTAACCAAAGCAAAGCTTAGAAATGTACTCGACGTTAAATCCCGGTTATCACAAATTTGCCATTTCACTGCGCTTGCGCACGGACTTTGCTGATTTCGAAACTCTTGCTCAAACTAATGAAAAACATTTAAATTTGTTAATATGAGATGAGAACAGAAAAAAATTAGAAATTACAAAGCTGTCTTTGATTTAGTTTTTACGCCTCGGTAAGGATTGAGTTTTGCGTCTTAATTATTAATGGATTCGGAGCCTGATTTTTCTATCAAACAAAGGCCCTTTTCAGTGCCAATTTTTTAACCTCAGAAGAGCGTACTCGATCTGCAGCTTCACTTCCAATACAAAGCGGAACCCTCAACCTAAATACAAATGTATAATATTAAGCTGTTTACGCCTAACGTAAAATATCCGCAAAAGACGGATATTTGTAATATTCCGATCATTTTTGAAGTACATAACGTGTTTTACGTTAAATAAATATTTCCAAACCAATAAATATTGAAGTGTAATTTTTCTCTTTTCTTTATAAAGATTATCAGTTATTCATATCCGTAGTTTCATATAATGTATCCCGAAATCGCTGTGAAAATACTCTAATCGCATTCATTAATTTGTTGGGACTCTAGCACAACCTAAATATAAACAAGCAACACGAAATCGTAAAACAGAAAGCCCAAAAAGCTAAGTCCGCGCGCAAGCGCAGTTGAAATGGCAAATTTGTGATAACCGGGATTTAACGTCGAGTTAGAAATGTAGGTAACAAACTTTTGAAACTTGACAAATTTTGAAATTAGTTTAAGTTATCGAGGCTTTTCTTGGTTGAACTTACTAATACTGTCTGACCATCGATTACATGGAAAGCCTAATATCCAGTTTATAGGCGGAAATGGACGTATCTATTAGTTTATAGGGATGTTAGTTGATTTATTACAGATGTGAACTTTTGCCTCTCTATTATTCCGTCTTAGTTTTGTAAAAATGAAAATTTGCTCTCAGCAATATTTTTTAAATCTAAAGTATATTCGATCTATATTCTCTACGGCAAAAATTAATCGATTTATTTATTCACAACAAAGTTTTGAGCTTACCATTTTGCTTTTAGGTTCCTGAAGGAAATGAAAATATTTTATTTTCTTTTTGTTGTTTCCATGGTAACTATTTTTGTTTCTCCTTATTTTATTTTAGAAAATGCAATAAATGAATAAGGTACTAGTGACATTATAAAACGCGTGCATCTAAATCCCATCGTTATTTTCCCTTCTCCCCTGCCAGATTCATTCGAATGGAATAGCCTTTACTTGGCAGATTGCCAAATTACATACAACCCGCGGTCAAACATTAACAGTATTTATAAAGGTTTTTCTTTTTTTTTTTTTTAAATCACAATATAAGGTAACGCACCAGTAGTGGCCACAGTTAAGGATATTTTGCGTGTTTTTTAAATTGTGGATCTACAATATCAATACTAATTTCAAAACTCAGTGAGCGTATTATAGCCCAACTCTCCCTTAATCGTCCCATTTTACAAAAATGCCAGAATTTCAATTTGTTCAATTTTTTATTAATTTTTTCCTAAACCTCGAATTTGATCCATTAGTGGCCACTCCAAAAACTGAGATTTTCAGTAGTGGCCACATGCATGAGTCAGTAGTGGCCATCTGACATTCTTTCCTTAGAATTTACATTACTTACTTTAAATTCAAATAACTGATGAATAAAATTGATTCAATATGATAGTTACATTATGTACCAATGTACAGTGAAATCCCATTACAACGAATACCAATACAACGAAATATTCGTTTCAGCGAAAGAACTTTTCAGTCCTGACTTCATTTCTACTGCGCTACAGGAATTCCATTACAACGAAATTCTCGTTACAACGTACAAATTTTGCGGTTCCTTGAAGCTCGTTATAACGGGATTTCACAGTACTAATCACATTTTTATAGTACATTTCTTTCTTCAAAGTACATAAGTACTTAGGATAAAAGAAAACGTTTTTAATAGAAAATTTGCATTTGTAATTTTTGTAGGCTAATTTAAAAAAGGAATTAAAAGAAAATGTATGTACTTATATAAGTACTATACATATAAACTTTGGTAAGTATGAACTGAATAATTACCATCACTTCAAAATCATTCATAATTAATAATAAGGTAAGCACACTATTCATTGTAATTCAAGGACAATTTGTTTCCTACAACTTACGAAGGCACATCAATGGATATCGGATATTGGTAGCATAAGATTTCAATACTACTAAAGACAGGGTGTCCGCGCACCTGGAAAGACATGGAATTCGGCTATGATCGAAAATGTTCATGGAAATCCATGATTTTCGGCAAAAAATGCTCAAAAATCATGGAAATTGTCTACTGATCATGGATTTTGAGCTGAAGAACATTTTGAATATTTATCGAATTTTACACATTAGATTAAACATACACATCTTGGCTATTTTTTACGCTGTTACTCGTCAATCCCAATTTTTCACACATTTCGGAATCCGATTGCATCTACTTTTCTAATACTCGCTCGTTTTTCTTTTCATGAGATTTTACCATTTGGACATTTATAATTATGTATTTAGCATTATTTTTAACCCTCTTTATATGTCTCATTGTGTATTTGAGGACTTTTAGACTTCTAGTTTTTGCCGATCGCATTCAATGATAAATCTTATTTCATCCGTTTTGTTTCAAGAGACTGATAAAAATTATCATTAATTCTCAGCTGTGTCTTGAGTTAATGAAGATTTTAGAGAATAAAATTGGTCTGAAGAATTAATTAAGGACGTTTTGGACATAGATGAAATACAGAAATCAGGGAATTTTCATAGGTAAATTTTTTTTAAAGTCCGTAAATGTTACATATTTCACATATTCGGAAGTTTTACAATATTTGTAACCTATCCTAATACTTTGGCGGTAAATATCTGATATTGTCTGGTAAATTAATTTTTAAGTACTTTGATTTAATATTTTATTTTTTTCTGATCATTTATGTTATTTATTGTAAACATAATTTTAGTAAGCACTTAATTATTGCTAGTCACAGATATTTTAGAAAACTACTAGTAATACAATGCTCGCATTTTGTTATTCGGTATTCAGTTCGTCCCCCTTCCCAAAAATTTTAAATTTCGGGTGCTCCTGACTATTAGCAGTCATTAATAAATATGAATTAATAGATTATTATTTGCAAAACACATACTTACTGACATGATTTAAAGCTTTCCAAGAGAAAAAGGTTCCTTAAACAAGCTTCATAACTGAAAATTTTATATATCATGGCTTTTGCTAATTTTACGATGTGTGACTCACTTCTAATAAGAAAATCTGTATTTTAAAAAATGATTTCTTAAACCTAAGAAATTAAAAATTATCTGCTTTGATTAGAAAAGGGATTACCTCGATCAAATAAAAGGCCCTTCCCCCTGGATATTTTTACCTGCTCAGCAGGCAAGTTGCAATCGGTTCTAGTTGAATTTTTCCCCTCTATATATACTAGCGCGCCAAACTCCTATTTCTTTTTTTCTTTTTTTTTAAACCAACAAGCTATTTAATAGTTTTTTCCCTCTGTGATATACGCCCTTAAGGTTGGGACCTAGGGGATGGCGTAATGTGTAATCCTAACCTGTCCATACAAGAGGTAAACGCACCTAGCAGTTGACACAGTGAAGCATATTTTGTGGTTTCTTTAAACTGTGGGGCTACAGTATTAATTACCAAATTTGAAACTCAATGAGCATATTATAGCCCTATTCTTACTCAATTGTCCTATTTTTTTTTTTTTTTTAAATGCCAGAGTATCAATTTTTCAACTTTTTCCCAAACCTGAAATTTATCCATCAGTGGCCATTGTACATGAGTCAGTAGTGGCCATATTGTTGTTTAGAAGTGGTCAACGGGTGGCCACTACTATAGATCACACAATGATTTTACATTAGAAATGACGCAGGTTATTATATTAAGGTACTAGCCGCCTGCGGCGACCAGTTGGTCCGCCTTTTTACGCCATTCGCCTTTTTACGCCAGGGGTGCCGCCTTCGGCGGCTGCTTAAACAATTTAGCGACGACATTAATCGATGTTTTTCTCTATAAATCAGTATTATCATTCGTTTTTTTACGCCAATGGTGCCGCCTTCGGCGGCTGCTTAAATAAATTTCGTGGCGGTGTCAATCAATCTATATCTATCTATATCATTAATAATTTGAATAAAATATTTTCTAGATCTGTCTCCAGTTTTGTCGTTTGGAATATTTTTAAAGGAGGGGGAGGGGAGACACAAACGACGTACTCTTCATGCAAATTTTGTCGAAAAATAACAAAAAGCACTTCCACTTTTATGTGAAAGAAATAAATGCAATCCCTAAATAAAACAAAAAAAAAAGGAAAGAAAAAAAGCAAGCGCTGCCGAAAAAACACGTGGTCATCACGTCAGAAAATGTAGGAAGTAAGCTATATAGTAAAAAAAAAGATTAACATTGCTTGCGATTAAGATTCCATCGTCAATATCGAATCGAAACCCAAGTAGTGACGTCACAGGATTAAAAGATTGAAGAACGCTTTTTTCGACTGATGCGTGAAAGGACATAATGTGTTCAGCATTAAAAAAATTGTAAAAAAAAAATATTGCGTATTTTTAAGAACTTTTTTCTTCTGAAGAAGGCGAAATGTTTTTACTATTACCAACTTAAATTTCAGAAATGAGGCTTTGATACTTCTCGCAGGATGATATTAGAAAAAAATAAAACCCAGAAAAACATGCAAATTAAAGGTTTTTTCAAAAATTCATAAAAAATACAAAAATTGCTCTATCTTCAAAATTTTTTTGTTCATCATATTTAAAATTAAATTTCCGACACTATAGTACCAAAAATATTTGTCTGGCGCGATTGGTTCGGGGTCTGTGAGGTTAAAAGTACTAAAAAGTGCTAAAAATCACATAAAACATTAAATAACTTTTTTTCTAATTAAAATATAAAAAATCGAAGCCCGAGGTGCACAACTTCAGCAAAAACTACAACTGTATACCAAATTTCATCTTTCTAGGCCTTACCGTTTTCCCGGGATGCGCGCCACACACACACACACACACACACACACACACACACACACACACACACACACACACACACACATACACACACAAACATCTTATTTTATTACTAGCCGCCTGCGGCGACCAGCTGGTCGGCCTTTTTACGCCAAGGTTGCCGCCTTCGGCGTTTGCTTAAATAAATTTCGTGGCGGTATCAATCAATCTATATCTATACTATTATTAATTTGAATAGAATAATTTCTAGACCTTACCGTTTTCCCTGTAAGCGCGCCACACACACACACACAAACATCTTATTTCATCATAGCCGCCTGCGACGACCAGCTGGTTTGCCTTCTTACGCCATTCGCCATTCTATGCAGGCAGCCACCTACGGCGGCTGTTTGGCTAACTTGTCATTTACCTTTTTACTTCAAGTTTGCCGCCTTTGGCGGCTGTTTAAATAAACTTGAAAGCAGTATTAATCAATCGATCTCTATATCTCTATCTTTTTTTGTGCCATTCCCATTTTTAAGCCAAGATTGCCGCCTTCGGCGGCTATCTACCCTTACGATCTATCTCTTAATTTTCTTATCCATATGTATTTCTTGTAACCTCCCCCCCATTTCCTAATAAAAACAAAGATCACTCAAAAAATCGCTTTTTTTTATTCAAGTAGAGCAAAAAAAAAAAAAGTTATCCCCAAAATTCCTCGTTGTGTGCAAAAAGTAGCGTATGACAAAGAAAAAGAATCTCGCTGTTTTTCTTGAAATAAATGCGCACAACTATGAAATGTAGTCTAATATAGATACAGCAAAACGTCCAGTTTGGGGGGGAGGGGAATGGAAAAAGAAATAAATGCAATCCCTAAATAAAACAAAAAAAAAGGAAAGAAAAAAAAAGCAAGCACTACCGGAAAAACACGTGGTCATCACTTCATAAAATGTAGGAGTAAACTATATAAGTAAAAAAAAGATTAACATTTGTTTGCGATTAAGATTCCATCCTAAATATCGAATCGAAATCTAAGTAGTGACGTCAGAGACATAAAAGATTGAAGAACGCTTTTTTTCGACCGATGCGTGGAAAGACGTGATGTGTTCAGCATTAAAAAAATTGTAAAAAAAAAAAAAAAACTATTGCGTATTTTTAAGAACTTTTTTCTTCTGAAGAGGGCGAAATGTTCTTACTATTACCAACTTAAATTTTAGAAATGAGGCTTTGATACTTCTCGCAGGATGATGTTAGAAAAAAATAAAACCCAGGAAAGAATGCAAATTAAAGGTTTTTTCAAAAATTCATAAGAAATACAAAAACTGCTCTATCTTTAAAATGTTTTTGTTCATCATATTTAAAATTAAATTTCCGACACTATAGTACAAAAAATATTCGTCTGGCGCGATTGGTTCGGGGTCTGTGAGGTTAAAAGTACTAAAAAGTGCTAAAAATCACATAAAACATTAAATAACTTTTTTCTAATTAAAATATCAAAAATCGAAGCCCGAGGTGCACAATTTCAGCAAAAACTACACCTGTACACCAAATTTCATCTTTCTAGGACTTTCCCGGGATGCGCGCCACACACACACACACAAACATCTTATTTTATTATATGTATAGATATGTATAGATTACAACCTATTAAAAGAAAAATCGAGATGATTTATGAAAAACCTTCCTGATTCAATAGTGGCCACTCGGTGGCCACTTTTGAATTTCCTAACACTTTTCGTATCAGTAGTGACCACATAAACTGTCAGCCGAGAAAACAACTATTTGGAGTTGAAAACGTTCCAAACATGATCTTTCACATGTTATAACATGGATACAGTTCTAAAAATATTATTTTTGAACATTGTTCTATTCATAACACAACACAATGTTTTTATACCTCGTTATAGAGAAGCGTTAGCAGACAGCTGAAAAAACATGGACAATCCAGACGACCGTACTAAATAATTTATAACAGTTTTCCATGATGCTCTACCTACTCCTCCTTGAACTGCTCACTACAATATAGTCTGAGCTCTACCTCCTACAAGTTTGAATCCATTGGAAGACCTGGAATCCTTATTTTTCAAATTTAAACCTTAAAGTGAATACTACTGGTGCGTTTATCTTACTTGTTATTCATTCATTAATTTACCCCAAAATGTGCTACGCATTAGTATAGATACTAATTTCCTTACATAATTAAAAGTAAAAGATTGTAGATTTCACACATCACCTTATATATCTTCTTTACTAATAATAAAGCAGAAAGTCTCTCTGTCCGGAGGATGTCTGTAGGATGTCTGTAGGATATCTGTAGGATGTCTGTGACGCGCATAGCGCCTAAACCGTTCGGCCGATTTTCATGAAATTTGGCACAAAGTTAGTATGTAGCATGGGGATGTGCACCTCGAAGCGATTTTTCGAAAATTCGATGTGGTTTTTTTTTATTCAAATTTTAAGAAAAAAAAACTATCATAAATTACGAAATTATCATAACGTGGAATCGTACCATGGGCGCAAGCCAATGGGTGAGATACGAAATTATCATAACGTGGAACTGTAACGTCGGTACAAGCCAATTGTCGAGAAAATTCACCATACATTATTTGTAAATATATACAAGCGAACCAAAAGACCTTCAATTTTTCTATTACGGGCGAAGCCGTGCGGGTGCCACTAGTTATACATAAAGGGCTAATCTCTGTCCGGATGTCCGGGGTAAACTTCAAAACTACTGGAGGGATTTTAGCCATTTTTTCACCATAGATAGCTACATAATCGGTGAACAACTTAGGCTATAATTTATTGCTAAAAAACTTAGTTTAAGAACTTCGTGATCGAAAACAGTGAATGTCATGTAATTTCCACATCAAATGATGAAAGATTAAACCCATCGTTTCGAAAATTCGTTGCCTAACAACAGCAACATTAAAAGTAATCATAATGTAAATTTTGAATCAAGGCTTCTCCGGAGCAAACATGAGTCTAAAGTCATTTAAACATTTGGAAACTCACTTTTTGCACACTTAGGTAATCATAGTAGAGAGCATTTTTTCTTTTTCTTTTTGTGTGTGTACTATTTAAGTAAATAAAGCGCACAGTTTTTTTAGTGATCTTTGTTTTTGTTAGATATATTTTGGAAATTCTTCAAATTTTTATATGCTTCACTTTGCGCTTTCATTTCTAAATGAATACTCTTTCGTTCTTTATAATTTTTGCTGTTTTACTTTTATGGGTAAGGATGAAGCTCAATTTTTAATGACGTCAAAGCGGTGTGTTTTGAGTTCTTTCAGTTAAAACAGAAAACAAAAGAAAGTAGCGATTGTTTCTCACAATTATTACTGACCCAGGCAACGCCGGGTATTTTTGCTAGTATATATATATATATATATATATATATATATATATATATATATATATATATATATATATATATATATATATATATCATCTTTCATACTTTAATTACTTAGAGGTCCGTCGTATGTCCAGAGCTTCCTAAGGCTAAACAAGATGGAGGAAAAGGTAGCGAACACAAACATAAAAAATTATATGAAATATATTTCCAAAACTCCTTTATTAGTCGGGGGGCTACGGGGGAAGAAACTGCAAATTGTGTTAAAATTATGAAACTCGGCATGCTTGTAGACATTGTATAAACAAATATTTTAGGAAGGGGAGGCATTCCAAAATCCTCCCCCCTGGCGGCCATTTTTGGTCCAAAACCGAAATCGGCGATTATTTTTAAATTTTCGTTATTATAATTTTTTAAATCATTGGTTGTGTCATTCCATGGATGTTTATTGCATTTTTTGCTATTTAAAACTCCAAAAAATGTCTATTTTCAGAAATAACTTCACGAAAAGTGGTTTAAAAAAAATCGATATTTTTAAACTGTGAGTTCCGTGAAGTGAATTTATCCCCCCATAACAGAATTACAGTTTTCTAAATTCAAAGATACTTTACATTAGTGTTATATCAAAATAGGGTTCCAGTTATCCGAACTCTAACTTCTCTAACAGTTCAATTATCCGGTTATGATGCCCCTCGTTTTAAATGACTGAGCACGCATAGTTGAAACTATTTGCGAAGGATATAATAGAATAAGGACTTGAAGAAAAAAGGGATATATTAATTTCAAGACAACATAATTCTAATAGAAAGAAATTTAAAGTTGAATTTTAAATTTATGTTCATTATTACTATTACTATTGTTGCTGTTGTTAATTCTCCGTCACCCAACTGATCATCAGTAAGCTTTTTCTCATTTTATTAAAAAAAAACATATATATAAACAAATTCAAGTTTTGGAGATCGTATTAAAGCTGGTGCTTTTAAAATTAAAGTTTATTAGATCATACATTTCAACCAACTTTAGTATCTTTACTGAAACTTTGAAGGAGTTGATTTTGTGTGTGTGTGTGTGTGTTTTTTTTTTCATTTTATTGCTCTGCTTTTTCATTTTATGCTGAATGGTTACCAGTTTTTATTCAAGATCTTTTTCTTTAACCCACAAATCTTCCAGACGTACAAAAAGCCTTTGAAAAAGGAACGTTTGTTGTAAAAAAAGACAATGAACGTGTTTTCTGAAATTGGATCGGACCTTGCTCAGCAAAACAATGCGATAGTGAAAGGATATGGTGGAGCTATTGGTCTTTCACAGATCCAACTGCGTTAAGAAGATGGCTGGTCTTCAAATTATCGATTTAATTCCACAGTTTGAAAAAGTTACCTCTGCTGATTTAAAAAAACGCTGTCTATGCGCAATGAAGAAATGTTAAGTTTCCAAAGCATGTTTTCAAGAAAGGTCTTGAAAGAAATAGCTAAACATGAGAATCCATTTTTAGAGTCATCGAAAGAATTGTTCTCATTTGAGACGAATGTAGCAGTAGACGAAGAATATGTGGAGCAACTGATAAAGATTGGGCAAGTTGAGGGAAAAAAAAACAGTGCAACAAATTTATAGAGAAAAGTGTTGTGACTCAAAAGTCACTTTATGTTCATGGGTAGAAAAACAATAACTTTTTAGCATTTCATTTTTTCAGAAGAATCAGTAAGTCTGCTCTTTTACTGAAAAGATTAAAATCCGATACAGATTCGTTTTCAAAGCTTTTCATTATTTGCAATACCGTAAATTTCAGCCTAGTTGAATTTCTCCTCAATGAAAATCAACCTCACCTTCCATCGATTTCAATAAATGGAGCTCTTTGAATGCACTGCAAAAAATAATTGTTGTTTTTACAGTAATATACTACTTTTTCCAACAGTTTAATACTGCTCTTCTAAATAACAGAAAAAAACTGTAAAACTGTTTTAGATTGCGCAAAACGATGCGCAAAAGGTGTTTCTTTTCATACGGGAAGAGAAACTAATGAATTCAAAGTATCGACAGCCATGTTAGTTATTTTTCGGGTGTGCTGAGACAGGACTGCTCAGCTGTAATCCAAGTTAAAGGTAAGTGCTAGTAATATTATTCATTCCCTTTTCTCAAAATGTAGTTTTTTTTATCATCGATAATGTATGTAAAATAACAGTATTTATTTTGAAATCATAATTCGTATTCCAATATTCGTTGACGTTGACTTTGCAATTTCTTTTAGTTGCTAAGTTGTAGCGATTGCTTTATAGCAAAAATCCGAGTAGTTGTTGTGATTCTAAATATTTTACTGCCCGTATGATAGTTTTTAAACATTTTCTGAAACTCAAATTTGATTTTAAAATAAATCAGTTCCTTTCTTTATCGTTTTTAAAGTTATTAGAACATTAGATTTTGTTTACGATAATATTTTGTGTTATATAGCATGTGAGTACTTAAAATTTAAATTCTTATGTCTTCTAGTAAATTTTTAGCGAATCGCGATTGACTTCTTCCTTCTGTTTTTTTTTTCTTTCTTATGTTCAGTTTTAAATTCTTTAACAGTTTGCATTTAACCATTTTATTGATAAACTTTACGTTATAGCAATGTAAATAAATAAAATAACAACGTGACCGAGAGACATGCAAACAGTATCAAGTTTAATGATATTTTTGTTGAAGAATTTGCCACTCTGAAAGACTCAAAATTCTCTGAAATCTGGAGCCAGCTTTCATACTTATCTAACAAAACTAAAATAATTATAATTAAAAAAAATCATCAATGAAGCACTCCAAAAAAAAAAAAAATAAATAAAAATAAGCATCTTTAGATACAAACACGAAACCCTTGTGTTTTAAAAGTTTTATATTTGCGTCAGTAAGAAATTAAAGTTTTACTTCTGGAAAAATGCACTAATAGCATTGAAACTTGTGAACTTAAAAATAATTTTAGAAACCATATTCAATGGCACTCGATGGGAGGTCACGGGAAGTCACTATGACCTCCCCAAAACTGCCATATTGGGAACACTTTGTCTGCCGATTCGGAAAATTTGGGGACATAATTGTAACGATTCAAATTTTTGAATTCTCGAATGTCCAAATTTCATTGGCTATTGTACTTTATTGTGCGTACTTAATTTGTGCATGCACCAGTATTTTATTAATCGGCAAATATGTAAGTTCCGTTCGACAAATTGAGATTTGTCATATTTTCTTCGCCTTGAAGGACATGCTCATTTAGAAAAGTAGATACCTAGAACTACAGTAGAATTTGAAACTCTTTTAACCTTGAAATCGTCAGTTTCCTTATGTTTTAACTTTAAGAACCCTTTGAGTCTTAAAGTTTGGTATCAATGCGTTTATGATGAAGACAAAAACTATATTATAAATACTGAAAAATGTGGTTCTGTACTTCACTGTCTTTCACTGCATATAAAAAGTAAAAATATGTCAGATTGTTATCCCCGTAAAAAGAAAAATTGCAGAATTTCGTTTAAACCTGTAACGGAGATTCAAGCCAAAGCCGGGTAAGATCTTTTGCATTTAAATGCGATGGGTTCCTTAGCAGTTGAGTTCTTTAGGGGGGGGGGGGTTATTTTCACAATAATAGACGATTTTTCAAAAAAGTGAGGTTTTCGAATAATTTGTCAGGTTTCAAAAGAGAACAGAGAAAATTACGGAAAAGATTCGATTTCAAAAAGAAACTTCTGAGCACCCGGTTTGAAATTTAAATTAGCGACCAAAACATAAGAATCGAAAAAACCAACAAATTCTCCATTTAACAAAGTAGCGTCATAGAACATTATAACTAAACATTAATGAACGGAATTAGAACACTTTTAAATGAATCGGGTTTGCCTCAGCAGTTTTGAGCCGAATCAGCTATGTGCTTCCACTACTTACGGACTAGAGCGGTTTTAAAAGGAAGAACCAAAACCTTTTTTAAACTATTTGAGGGAAGAAAGCCATCTATTAAACACTCCCGTGTTTTTTGGCTGTATTTCGTATATTGCACTTCTAAACAGAAAATAAGCAAATTGGATATGAAAGCTAAACAGGGAGTCATGGTAGGATATGCGTTTTATACGAAAGGTTATAGAATTTGGGATCCCGAAAATAGTGAAGTGACAGAAATGCTGAATGTTAAATTCGATGAAATTAAATTCTGGGCGGGAAAAAAATAGGAACGGGAAACAGAGGTATACTGTTTTATTTCACTTCTGAGTAAATCTGAAGTAGAAGAAGAATATCCTGAAAATCATGAAATAGCATGTTGTGAGAATTAAATTGGTTGAAGAAATACCAAGGCAAAGCATATATTGACACGACGATTCTAAAGTCCGAATCGTGAAACCGAGGTTAATTGTTCTGAAAATAACATTGAATATGACCCAAAATATTTTGATTTCATTTCTGATGATAATTCAAGAAAAGTATCAGATTCTGATGAAGATAGGGGGATAATTCAAGTAAACTAGAAACTAACATTTCCGAAGATGTAATTCCTTCGAATTTGAAACAAAGTTTGAAAATGCCAGAAAGGGAAGATTGGCAAAACGCAACAGAACAGATGAGCAGAACGAAATAATTCGCTTCAAGGCCAGACTGGTAATTTTAAGTAACAACCAGCTATTGGGGGGGGGGGATACTTTTCGCAAGTGTTCTTTTCAGTAATTTCCTTTCCTTTGGTTGAGGCTTTCTTTTCAATTTTTGTGTATAAGTTACATTGGGTCCATTTCCGAGCAGATGTCTGCAATGCGTATCTATATGCGGATTTAAAAGAAGAGATTTGTGAGACAACCTGAAGGGTTTGTCGGTCCCTGAAATCTAAATTTTGTCTGTAAACTGAATAAATCATTTTTATTCTGATACAGATTACGCCTCAAATCAAGACGACTGGAATATAATGCCGGGGGGGGGGCGCTTGTAATGTTTTTGGATAGGGTACGAATAATATGGTGTACATTCAAACAAAAATACGTAGCACTCTCAACGATAGAAGCAGAGTATATTTCAGTTAGTGAACAATCTAAGGAAGTTATGTGAATAAAAAGAATTTTAAATGCCACGAAAAGAATTCAGTATTTTAGACTGATTGTCACAGTATAGAGTACTATTAATCTAGTTGCGATCGATTTTTCTAGTTCTGCAAGAAAAAATTGCAGAACTAAGCAGATTGATGTGGGGTACCATTTCCTACGGAATTTGATTGATGAAAATGAATTTGGAATAAATTTTGTTGAGAAACTAAAAATAATTTACCTGATTGTTTCACAAAACCTTTCTGTAGGGAAAATTTACGTAAAGCTTGAATTGCAATGACATATTTTTCTAGAGTGTTTTTTTTTTTTTTTTGAAATGTCTCAATTATTCCATTATGTTTAAGCTATAATTTGTGCACACAAACGGATGGACTAATATTTTTTAATTTTTTATTCATGTCTTAATGTATTTCCTTTTTTCGGTGTGCTGGCGTGCCAAGAAGGGGGAAATTTGCTAGCGAATATTTTGTTACTGTCCCTCCAGCGCACGAAGGAAAAACAATTGTAGTTGATTTCATTTTGAATTTGTGCCTGGTGATATGGTTGCGGTTAGGTATTTCGGAAAAATTTAAACTATAAATTTCAGTCCAGCCGCCTGAATTTACTTCATTTAAATCTATTCACTAATGCAATATCATTTCTTTATTTTTAGTGGTATGCAAATGTAAAGAACTACGTAACTTGTGACCAGAACTGAATGGAATAATGGTTGTGTCATTTTATCAAGATAACAGTTCGCGGTTGTTCTCCGCTTGGAATTTCAAATAAGCCTGTAGTCTGAACGATGTGCGATAATTCACTTTGTGACATGAATGCCGGCAACGGAAGTTTATAAGTATCTCTTTTCATTTATATTTTTGTGTTTTCGGATGTAATTTGTAATTACCAATGCTTTTGAGTTTTAAAGCGTTCTTAGCCACGTAAGCCTATTCGACGGTCTGCGTGCCATATTGGACACCTGAAGCTGATTTTTGTGGCCCGTTGTCAGGTTCTATGTTACAATCAAGAACTATCTTTTGGAAGAAGTTAAACTCAATTTTATTTTGTTTTGATTAAAATGTGATCGGTCATACAATTTATTTAATTCTGAATTTTTTTAATTTGTAATTCAATATTATATTTTAAGGGTAATTGAATATTATCACTTCAAGAATCACCCCAATATAGAAATTTCTGTTGCTAGAGCTAAATTAGACGTAAATTTCTTTCATTATTATTTTTTTTAATTTTCCAGTAAATTTTGGAACACTGATTCTTTGTTTTTACATGTTATTAAAATCGAAGGAACCAAAACAGAATGTTAAAAGTGCGATGTATTACAGCGTATGAAACTTTCTTCGCATATTCAGACTTGCAAATGTGAACATGTTTAAATCTACAGTTAAAAGTGGTGCGGTCTTCCGGCAAAGCATTTTCAAGAAGGATAGCATTGTTTATAACAAGGACGGTGGGCCAAATGTGGACTTCTCAATTTCTTAATCATTAGAACTGGCCCTACCAGATTTTTTCTATTTTGACATGTTTGACGATTTATTATTTTGTTGAAAACTTTAAACTTTTCTGACCGAATTTTCATTTTTTGCTGAATTTACTTTAACTAAGCCATTTTGATTTTGGGAATATAGAATTGTTTCTTCCAGATCTCAGGTACATTCCGAAAAACTTAAAGATAAATTGCCTAAATCCTCGCAAAAAAAGTGCCACTTAAAAAAAAAGCCGCTGGTGGCTTAAATGGGGACATCGATAGTTGTTCAAAACGGGGGTCGGGGCGGGGGGCTTCCCCATTTTGAAAGACATAGAATATACATGAAACATCATAAATTATTCTTAAATATTAAGACATATATAAGATAGAATGTTCTTACGATATTATTTTATTTCAACTCAAATGACTCTTCAATGTGATTCCTTTGAACTTAAGGAAAAATCTCCAAAAAATTAAATTTTAACAGTATAATAACACAATTATGGATTAAAATGCAGGAAAAAAATATTTTAAAAAAATAAGTAAAATATTTCATATTAAGTACAGACAGAGTTCTAAATAATTATTTTACGTCACACTTTGTTTAATATTCAGATTTCTAATAATGGGCAGCTGTCAAAGAAAAAGAAAATGAAGCTGGTATCAGTTGAACATACCTCGAGCTGTTAACAAGTGTTGGAACGGAATATGGGTTACAAAAAAAAAAATAAATAAATAAAGTAAAAACATCTACGGTTTTCAATGCTACTGTAGCAACTTGGGGGGGGGGGACTAAAAGAGGCTACATACAGTATTCATTGTTTTGAATGAATACCCCAATATTTCCCAATTGGTTGTCCTAAACTTCGACCTTGCTCCATTTTCTAAAAAAATATTTCTCTACCTTATCCTTATTTTCGTTTTGAAGTAAATATATTGCAATTCGATAATCTGGAGCCTATTATAAGAAGAGACTAGTTTCAAGTTGTATCGTCCTTAAAACGTTTTAATTTTTTCTTTAGGCCAAGATGTTAGTCCCATTTCGGAAAACTTTCCGCTGCTTTTTTTTTTTTTAATTATTCACTTACACAAGGAGTTACTCTTCCGATCACTTCAGTTAGCCGATCAAAAAAAAAAATAAACATTATTCTTAATCAACAGTCTCATATGTAATTAAAAATCCTTCAAAAATGCCGAAAATTAAAAGGATTTTTCTCAAAATTGTACTTCAGAAACCAGTACAAGTGCGTTTCTTTGTATGGAAGAAAAAAATGTAAGATAGTATTTTCTTTCTTTTTTGAGTTCTTATGTAAAGTATCCAGATTAAGTCTACTTTAATTAGACATTAATAATCACCGTTACAAATGCTTAGCTTGCAAATTGCTGCCAAAAATTTTTTCTCTCCTTAAAACAGCATAAGCGCTTAACTGGTTCCTGAAATAAAAGGTTCAATTACAATTTAGGTATATGTTGAGAGGTTTCAAAATAAAAGCAACTCCCAAGGCAATTTCAGATCATTCAGAGTCATAATTTTAATCATTTTTGGGCGTATTTTTATACCTACGTAATTTGATTTTTCCATGTATATTTTTTGATGTCCACAAGTTTTATGAGATTCTAACAATTTTTTTTTTGACAGATGCTTTCATAATATAAGTTCTAATGATGGCACCGAAGTCGGCTAAGGTGTCACAAAGAAGAAGCAAGTTTGTGATGTAAAAACGCTGATCTTGAAAAAATTAGCATTCGATTTTAAATGAATTTCTGCAATTTCACTGTAAAAACTACTAATCGATATTCAAAGGTGATGTATACGAAATAAAATAATTTGGCAATTTTTATTGGTGTGAATGTTTCGTTTTTTTCTCATGAAAACATTATAACAGAATATAAAGTTATATAATTTTTGGAGTAGTAAAACCAATTTTTAACTTAATACTAGTAGTGATAAACCTGACAGATTTTATTATACTAAGTGAAAAATTGTTTCTGTTTTGTTCTGCTTTGGAATTTTGAACTGTCATATATTTGTTTTCATCTATGAAAATTTTAAAAGGCTAATAGGATAAAGTATTATCTAATCTATAATAATCAGTTTACAATAAAAACCATTCTGTGCAGTCTAAATACTGCACATATGGTGTGAAAAGAAGTTGATTTGTTACTAGTATTTCTGAAATAAAGTAGGTCCATATGCAACTTATAACATTAAAAAAAAGAAAACCATAAAAATATTCTGTTTTACCAGAAAAAGAAAAATAAATGCACTGAATTGCATGTATAAAGTTAAAATAAGCTTAAAAGTTTAATGGATTGCATACAGCAAAACATTTCCCACGTTATGCTGCACATTTCAGCAACTCAATGCTGGAAGTGAAAAAAGTACTTTTAGTGAAGATACGATGTAGTATTTTCAGTTATGTATAAAAAAACTTTCTAATTTTTAATACCTTCATGGATCAAAAAGGTTTTTTTTATGAAAACGCTATAACTGTTCTGAAAATAAAGCTTCTGACCATATTTTGCAATTTCCTTCTGTTTGTAAATTTTTAAGTTTGCAATAGAGCTAAAAGTTTTTTGTATAAATGAAAATGCGCCACTTTTTCTTCTTTAACAGGTATTTGTTTTGTGTGCAAGGAAAATATCAATAAAACATATATTTAACAGCAGTTAATTATTTTTATGTAAAAGGCTTTTATATTTCTTTACTTGTCGCTTTTCATAGCCTAAAACATTATTTTTTTGTTGAAAAACTTTAGAAAAGGAACCGATTTCGTATGTAGGCTGATTTCTACAACTTACATACAAAATCAATTGCTTTACTTTTCTAAATTGTTCTTCAGCTGTAAAAGCAGTGATTTCGACTATGAAAAGAATCAATGATAGGGTGAAAAAACCCTTTTGCATAAAAATTGATAACTATTTATTTTATGGTTTACTGCTGTTAATTTTACTGTACAAATCATTTTTTAAATCGTATACTACTGCTGCTTTTATGGCGCAATTTAGCTGATTCCGCAGCATAATACTGCTAACTTTACAGTTTCATACTGTTAATTTTGCTGGGCAATTCCGTTAAAAAACAGTATATTACTGTTAATTTTACGTATTATCTCTGTTAAATTTACAGGTTAAGTCATTCCTAAAACAGTATATTACTGCTAATTTTACAGTTAGATAATGTAAGCTTTGCAGGGCAGTTCCATTAAAAAACAGTATTTTACTGCTAATTTTGCAGTTAATCATTGTTAATTTAACAGGGCAATTCCATTAAAAGACAGTACATTACTGCTAATTTTGCAGTTAGATACTGTAAATTTAACAGGGCAGTTCTATTAAAAAGCAGTATATTACTGCTAATTTTACAGTTTATCGCTGTAAATTTCACAGTAAAAGTCTGTTGTAAAACAGTATATTACTGCAAATTTTACAGTTTAGAATTGTAATTTTTGCAGTTTTTCTTTGGAATGCGAGCTGCCAGTATTTTACTGTAAAAACAACAGCTTTTTTTTGCAGTGTGGGAAATACGTCTGGTCAATAACATTCCTGCTCAGTGAGTTAAATTATAGTACTCCTACTGATGAAAACAACTCGAGAGAAAAAGAAAACGAGTTAAGATGGGATGATAAAGATGCAAATGATGAATGCTAATTTTAAAATAAGTGCAATGGAGATACATTGTGACGCCATTGTCTATGATGGTTCTTTCATCGGTCACATAAAACGACTTAAGACAGAAAATTTTTCGGTGGAGTATCTGCATTCTTTGCAGGATACAACAAGACTTATAAGAGGAATAAGAGAAAGATATCATTTAAGAGAAAATGGTTTGCTTTCTAAGAACTGGTTCAGTTTCTACGAAACGCAGATAAGACAGAATTGTTTTCCATGATTGGGCTAGCTATATGATCTTATGTACCATTTGATAACGGTGATTTTCATCGAATAAGACATCGCTAGTGCCATAAAATCACGAGGAAGCTCATTTCTGGATCTTCGTTCATATTTTGCATGCTGCAATAAGAGGACACATGAGCATATTCGTTGGAACTGTAGACAACGATGCTTCCATCAGCTGTACAAAAAGGGGATAAAGAAGATTTTGGAGCTGGAAAACACTTTCGACTTATACTAGTCCAAGACTTAGCGCACAAATTCGGTCAGCAAAAATCAGTTGTTCTAAGAGAATTCCACTCATTCTCAGCGAAACTCTCATGGTTACCCTTTTTTTGCAGGTTGGAAAAAAGTGACAATGAGGAAAAAAATATCCTGATGTTATAGGTGTATTTTCATATATATATATATCTTAACTTAAAAAAATGCACATCTAATTAAAATTTTCAAATATCTTAGCGATTCCTTAATCTTTGCTACTACTCATCTGCATGCAACCTGCCGTCCGTAAATGAAGCTGGAAACTTTTTCCACCAACGAACAATGATCAATGAATAACTTCCCGCCCACAGCTGAAGCCCTAAGGCAAGTTATTTAGTGCTTATCAAGGTGTACATCAGTGGGGCAGTATGTCCAAAAATTTAGCCTTAACTTCAATTATGATTGGGGTTTTACAGTAACTTATGAAAAGCACGTTCTTATTTGTTTGAGTTTGCCCGAAGTTTCAAGTTCTTGCTGAAAGCGAATTTACGTTATGCAAGTGTTTAAAAAAAAAACTGCTCTCAAATAACTTGTGGATGTTTCAAAAATGGACTTATCTAAACACCTATGTGTAAATACTGCAATGGAAAATGTTATGTACTTGTGTAAATTACTTCTAAATTCAAACGTTTTAAATTGCCTTCTATATAATCGTTGTATACATCACTTAATCAGATTTGTATTGCAATTTAGTTGTAGTTTTTGTAACAGTGAATTATATTTCAATAAATAACAATTTTATTAATAGTAAAAATATTGCTAGCTTTATTAACATAGCACTGAGTAATTCAGTATTTCTTCCTCTTACATCGTTTAAAACATAGAACAAACGCCTCAAATCGTCTAATGAGAAAAAAACTTGAAACTTGTTTTAAAGCGTTTAATAATAATAAAGAAAGGAGTTCTGTAAAAACAATGTCCGTGCCACTTCTCCCTTATTTCAAGTGCACATATGAATGATAAATTTGCACAATGTGAGTGAAACTTCCAAACAATTGCGTACTTCATTTCCAAGTGTTTGAAGTTATTTTTTTTTCACCGATAATGAAAATTGATTTCGTTTTAACTAATCAAAATGCTGTATTTATTCTTAAACAACAGTTCAAATGTTTGCTTCAAGTTTTGAAAAATTACTAGCTTTGTTTATGGTTTTTAATTTCTAGTTTTATTCTTAGTTTTGTAATCAATTTTTAATAGTAAGCTTTAAAACAAAGCTTCGGATTTTCTGATGTTTCGGATTTCTGGGGTTCGGATTACTGGGTTCTACTGTAAATGAATTGATTTTCCTTAACACAGTGCTTTAAAATGTATAAAAAAACATTTCTCAAACGACCCCTCAAAAAAAAGGTTAAAAACTTTGATTAGTTAAAGTTTTGTTTAAAAAAATCAAGTTTTTGAAATTAATTTTAAAATTAGTAGGTTTAGAGATATTTTGATGACTTTTTACGCTTTAGTAAGCATAATAGAACTCCCAAAAGGAGATACAGTGGGTATTTTTCAAAAAATAAAAAAGAAAAGCAGTTTTGGATTTCTGACCAAAAATGGCTACCAGAGGGTTTGGGGGGATTTTGAATTTCCTCCCCTTCTAAAAGTGTTTGTTAGTACATTGTCTACATGCATGCCAAGTTTCATGATTTTATCACAAAATGCAGTTTCCGGCTATATTTTCTACCATAGCCCCTCTACTATATCATATTCATGCAAGCTAGGTTTAAAAAATCTAACTACAATCTAATGTACAGCAATCCGAATTCGCAAAGATGAAAGAGTTGCATTTCAACGTTCATTAAAACCTATCTGATTCTAAAAAGGAATTAAAAGGGAGAAGTAAGGTATTCTGACTTTTCTAAAGATTTTCTAGAGAACAGTTTAGAAAATATTTATGGAAGATTAATACTTTGCTTACTGCTGGTTCTTAAAATTACTACTTTTAGACTTTTAAAGACAAAAGTAAAGTGCTTAGCTTTTAACATGTGTTTGAAGTAGGTACTCACCTCAATTAAATGTTTATGTGGAAGATAATAAAAGCGAAAGTGAATCGTACGTGGAGGAAACTACCTACACTTTTACGGCTCACAGTAAATTGCAATTATGCTTAGGGGTTTAAATTCAAATTACATATTTATCAATTCAAGCATTAAATGATTCTTACACGCTGAACTATTTACGAACAGATTTAGCTGTTAAAGCTAAATTGTTAAAATTTCATGATGTTTCATTAGCTTCCTTATTCACACAGCACCAGCAGAAATGATCGTTAAACATTAAAATATATAGACGCATATGTAGCAGCTATACACTGTAAAAATAAATCAGAAACATTACTGATCATTCCAGTGGGTTTCGGGATTTCACATGTCTTTATCCATCCTCTAGAGAAAAGCAAGTATCTTTGTCCAAAAGTTTCCCGAATTGCTTCAAGTTGCGCATGTGCAGACATCTTACTGTTGTGAAAAATATTTTTAGCTACCACTATAAAGATTAACTAAGCGTATTTAATAAGAGTATCGCTTCAACTCGATTACTGCTTGTCCAGATTGATTAAGCTCCCAATTAGAGCTAATAAGTATCTGGACTCCATAGCTTTGAAAGAATTGCAGGTGAGTTAAGAGTCATGGTTCTTGCTTATAATTCTGTTTTAGCTTTGGCCATAATTGCAATATTGCTTTTGGAGATGTCTTGGCAAAGCAGGAAGTTTTCAAGCTATTATACTAAACCTACTTTACATTAAGTTTTCTCTTAAGGTTCTAGAGAGGTGACTGGCTTTAATCGGAGAGATTACTGAATTCTTTAGAACGATTCCTGGATAATTCACGGAATGTTACTGAATTTTAGCGAAAAACATTTCTGATTTTAGCAAGATACGTTATTTTCAGAAATCGGGCGCATCAGATTCACAGTATTGTTTTCCAGGAACGTTTCTGAATTGTTTTTACAGTGTAATTAATTATGAAAATATTCAATATGAATTCCAGATTAAAAAAATTGTAATGATTGCATATAAACAATAAGGAGCTTTAAAAGTGCTAAAGTAAGATCAAAATAATCTTTGAAATTGTTTCCTTATAAATTATATTCAACAAAAAAAAATCTAGTAGGAAACCAATAAATATGTTTGATTGCTCTTTTTAGCAAATTCTTAAGTTTTAAGTTAGTAATTTTCTAGTGAAATTCAAGTAGCCATGTTTGATGTCACAAAACTTTATGTGCCTGAATATGCAAACTTTCAAAAATTAGATAACATTATTCTTATTTTTTACCTGTAAACTAAATGCAAAAGAGCTTAAAAACATGTTCGTGAAGTAGAAATAAAACTTCTGATCCCCAGGAATTTTCTCAAAAAAGTTGATGAAATGCGTTTAAAAAGAGTCTTTCTCAGAACGCTTTGTCGCAAAAATTTTCAAAAGGCTCTTATTGTTATGCTTGGAAAAGGGAAAAGTTTAATCCTATCATAATATTTACTTGCTAAAAAAATGTTTTTAAAAAATTCATAAAACACAATAAAAATTGCTTTAAAGAGAGAACATTCGAATCAAATGCTTTTCAAAATTCCTTTTCGTTGTGATCTATGAGTTTGAGCATGTTTATGGTAAAGTATTGAACGTATTTATTTGGTTTAGAGTCATTCCATAGAAATGTCAACCTCAACCTCAGATTTTTTTTTTTCAACAAAGCCCTAATTGTGACCTATCATTTCATTCAGAATACTTTCTAGTACATAAATCCAGTAACAGTTTGCAAAAATTTCCTTCGGTGTTTTTCTTCGCGAGGTTGTAGAAAAGGCTTAGCATACGCAAATAAACGAGCTGATGTGTGCATCACATGACTTCCTTTTACTCCAATTTTAAGGTCATTTTCCCATTATTGGCAATTTTAATGAGATTCAATTGTTTACTCCCTAAATATCACCGCCAGTGGCCAAATTAAAACAAGATTTTAAAAAAAAAATCGACAAATTTTTCGCCAACTTGGCGACAAAACTTGGCGATCAAAAGACTGGCGATATATCGCCAAGTGTCCGCCAAATTATAACACCACTTGAGTATATATCGAAATTAACAATGATTTCCCCCAAAAAAGAGGCAAAAGACCCCTTTAAAAACTTCTAGGACATACCGTTCTTGAGTTATGCGACATACATACGCACATCCGCACAAACGCACATACGCACGCACATACATACGTACAGACGGACGTCACGAGAAAAGTCGTTGTAATTTGGAAACTAAACCGATTTTTCAGTGAACATTTTTTCGCGAATACAATACTTCCTTTTTTGTAAAAGGAAGTAAAAACATGCCTCTAAGTTTTCTTGTGTAATGTAAAAAATTTTGTAAATTTTTGAAAGAACTATTCTAAAAGATTCGATGTTGGACCAATAAAATTGACTGTTGTCTTGTACGCATTATAAGATAAGTATTTTAATTAGTTTGGTTATTTCACTGAAAATATTTTCGTTACGTTAGTCACGAAAATGTACTATTTTATGCTTATAAACTAAACCAGAAGATTGAACAAAACAGAACTTTTTATTTTCTTACATCTGTGTCATATCTACTTAAAAGGTGCAAAATATTTATTTTAGTATCAGTAGATATAAAATAATTAGTGTGACTAACGTAACATTTGAGCTGTGACTAACGTAACAATTTGCATGTGACTTACGTAATAGTTAAAAAATGACTGCTAATATTTAAAGCTTATTTAATTTAATGTACATTTTCGTGAACAATTTTGTATAAGTAGGCATTACATACGAAATACATATAATCCACTTATAAGTGCGAGATATTTTCTCCTTTTGCCAGCTACAATCACAAATAGTTTTTTTTTTTTGGTCTTATCAGTAAAACTTATCAATCTTAAAATTTAGGTTCAATAACAATTTATTGAAGTACCCATAGCGTCTTGGAGACATGAAATTATATTGGTTTCTTCTCAACTAACAATTGAACACCTAAATTCCTTCTCTCACGTTTATCTCAATCATCAGTGAAATTAGCATATGTTTGAAGAGAAAGAGTTTAGAGATCAGGCCAAAATTCAACATCAAAAATTTCATTTGTTTATTACATATATGTAGTAACGATTTGTGGCTAGGTAAAGTTTTTCTGTAAATTGATTTCCTGCATCAATATCTTTTCAGATAAGTAATTTTCTCATTAAGTTACTGAATTCACATGGACCGTCACCGTAGTACACATGACTTATTAAAGATGATGTTTGTCTGAAACTACTGGAAATATATTTATAAAAGTAATATTAATGTCTTCAACTGGATTTTCCTACAAAAAATATGCCACAAATGTTTAGCCAGATCGAAAGATTTTTTTGTGGAGAACAAAAAAAGAAAAGGAAAAAAAAAGCAACCCTTCTTTTGATGCATTTAAGTTATTATTACTTGAAATATAAATTTTATCCGCATTTTTTTTATAAAATTCACATTATACCAGTACATTTTTTTAAAAATTGAAATAAATGTTATATACTTTGCTTTTGCATCATTTAATCGTTTATCTAGTTCTTTGAATTCCTGTAATTTCACATGAAATACAAAGAACATGCTATTGTTCTGAATTTTATTTTAAGCTTGGAAATCTAAAACAAATTTCGAGTTTCTTCTAGCAAATAGTAGAAATACTGATCTATATTTCTGCAAAATTTGAAAGTTGTCTGAATTTTCCCTCATTTAAATTTCTGTATCTATGTGAAGGGGAAAAAAATCATCATTTTACAAAATGTCACTAAGTTTAAAACTGATTTTGAAGACAGAGGACTTAAAAATACAACTTTAAAAGCAAGATATTTAAAAGCAAGGTATTTTTATGATGATACTTAGCATGTTATTGGGTATTAATTTCAGCAAAGCTAATACATTCCCTTAAAGATTGAGATTAAAAAATAAAATGCTTAATTATGTCAGAAAACTGAAAGATTTTAAGTTTCTAAAACTCTGTTAAAAGTTAACTATAATAAATTTGAAAATTTTACTGATATCAGATGAATTGCCCTACTCCATTGATTACAACAATATATAACTTATGTTTTCATTAAATATTTTACTAATAATAAAGCTCAAAGTCTCTCTGTCCGGATCTCTGTCTGTCAGGATCTCTGTGACGCGCATAGCGCCTAGACTGTTTGGCCGATTTTCGTAAAATTTGGTACAACGCTAACTTGTAGCATGGGGGTGTGCAAATCGAAGCGATTTTTCGAAAATTCGATGTGGTTCTTTTTCTATTCCAATTTTAAGAACAAAATAATCATAAGATGGACGAGTAAATTACGAAGTTATCATAACGTGGAACCGTAACATGGGCACAAGCCAATTGGCGAGAAAAATTCACCATACATTATTTGTAAATATACAGGCGAACCAAAAGACCTTTTAATTTTCTATTACGGGCAAAGTCGTGCGGGTACCCCTAGTAGTTAATAAAATATAAGCCTTTAAAAATGCAATATTTAGCGTTTTTGAGAATGCTGTTCAATTTGACCAATTTTCAGTCGAATGTAACTATTAAAATAAAAAATATTAAGCCATAATATTTTAGAAATTTTTATATAGGCATAAGAGGAACATGTGTACCAAATTTCATAGAAATCTGTTACCATGCGGCCACCACTTTTTTGTGTATTTTGCTCATTTCGTATTGAATGACCCTAATGCAACATAAAGAAGGTTCCTAAAAAGTGTAAAAGCAGTATAAGAGCAAGAGATTAATTACAAAAATTTTTTTTATCTGCATTCATTGCTTGTTATTCGATGGTTACGTTAGTCACGTTACGTTAGTCACACAGTTTTTCGTAAAAGTACCAAAAAGATTAATCTCTACATAGTATAAAATAAAGTCTCCAAAAAGCGTCTGTGTGTTTGAACTCGCAAAACTCGAGAACTACCCGGCCGATTTTGCTGAAATTTTCACTGTTTGTTTAAGTCCTGAGAAGGTTTGCAGACCAGTTCGAAAACAATTCGATGAATAGTTCCTTTTTTATTCCAATTTAGGCCCAATTTTCACATAAATTCCCGAATATGGGGGTGAGAAATTACTCGCAAATAGTAATATTATATATTGTTGGAAAGTGAAGAATTTTCCGCGTTCTACGCAATTTGTTCCAATGCTCTAACTTAATTGCGGCGGGAGTTTTTTACGTTTTTAGCTCGATTTTTTTTTAGGTTTAACTGAAATTTAGGTACTACTTTCTTCATTAAATCCATCAATAAAAAGTGAAGGAATTGTCCCACAGTTTTCTTTTTGACAGCACTGGAAAGAGCTGCTTTTTTTACTCTAGATCTAACTCGACCAAAGGTCGAAAGTTTAACCCTCTATCTCCATTAGAAAAAAAGTTACAAGTGAATTAAATGAAGTTCAAAAATCTCTTCTCTATTCAAGTCTTTAACCATTTTATTTTGCGTTTCCACGGTAACGCTTTTTGATTCCATTGTTTATTTTCATCTTTCTCATTATCAATACTTAAACTTATTTTACTTTGTTTCCATGGTTGCGCCTTTTAAATCCATCTTTCTCATTTTATTTTAATTTCTTAAAAGTGTTTTAGTATCTGTCGTCATTGTTTGGCGAGAAAATTTTGCGTGATGGTTTTTTTTCTTTCATTTAATCCTGGTTATTGAAGATCACTTGACGCAATGGCTTTTTTTCAAGGTAGACCGGGCAAAGCGGGGCAACGCAGCTAGTCTGTAATAAATCTGTTGTGTATTTTTTAAAATAGACGGTTTACCTCTTACAAATATATCGGCCAATTTTAAATGCCTGCGTAAATTTCCGAAAAATTTACCTCGTAACATAAACATTGTTCCTCAGGGTTGCAAAAATATTACGTTAGTCACGATGCCTTTTTGGTGAAAAAATACCTGCCAGCGCTTATTTTGTTGCGAATGTTACGTTAGATACTATGACCCTTTACGAATTTCAAAACCGTTTTATTCAAGTGATTGACAAATTTATTTAAGATAATCTATACTAATATATAAAGAGAGAGGGCGGATTTTGTGTGTTGATATGTTCGAGGTAATCTCCGGAACCACTGCATCTATTTGAAAAATTCCTTCACTGTATGAAAGGTGCTTTCTTAGGCTATAATTTGAAAAAATCCGATAGATAGTTCTTTTTTTAGACCCAAATTTCACATAATTTCCCAAATATGGGAGTGAAAAATTACTTGCACGTATTAATATCATATATCGTTGAAAAGGGTAGAATTTTCCGCGTTCTAAACAATTTGTTTCAATGCTCCAACTTAATTACGGCGGGAGTAATTTGCGTTTTTAGCTCGAATTTTTTTAGGCTTTGCTGAAATTTAGGTACTACTTTCTTCATTAAATCAATCAATAAAAAGTGAAGGAATTGTCCAACAGTTTTCTTTTTGACACCATTGGAAAAAGCGATATTTTTTACTCCAGATCTCTGTCGACCTGTGGTCGAAAAACTTAGCTTCTATCTTCAAAGGAAAAAAAGTTACAAGCGTTTTTAAATCAAGTTTGAAAATTTTCATTTTGATCCAGGTTGTCAGCCATTTTATTTTCGCGTTTCCACGGTTACGTTTTTTGAATCCATTGTTTCTTTCCTTATTTTGCATTCAATTTCTTAAACTTATTTTATTTCCTGTTTCCGTGGTGACGCTTTTAAAATGCATCTTTCGCATTTTAATTTCTTAAAAGTATTTTTATTTAAAGTATTATATATATATATATATATATATATATATATATATATATATATATATATATATATATATATATATATATATATATATACATCGACGACGTAAAAAAAACGGAAACATGGGCTAATCTCCCCCCTGATGACGTATCAATCCTTGCTTCACGTAATTTCTTTTGGCATTATTTTGGTACTTCCCCCTTTGCATAATTTGATTATTTTTTCCCACATTGCAATTTCTTGACAAATTGTGTATTTTTTATCATAGTTTAGTTTCTTGATAATTTATGTTTTTTTCTTTTTTTTCAGAATGTATAGATACAATATTTTTTGTACCATTTTACAACTTTCGACAACATAAACATTCAACACTTAAAAGGGATTAGTTAAATATTTTTACCTCATTTTTACAGATTATCTTTTCCGGTGAGAATTTTAAGCATAAAATTGGTAAGATAAAGTAACATAAAGGATCAGTACAACTTTGAGATTTCTTTGATTAAGAAAAATCTTGTCTCTAATTTTAAAAGGATTTACGCAGTACAAGCAAATTAATTCAGTTTTATTTGAAATGAGAAGTAAAGAATTTTAATCAACTTTATTTCCCTCTAACATAGATATAAAAATGGAAATATCCTGAATCTTATTTAAATCTTTTGATAACAAACAAATTTCAAGCAGAACTTGTAAGAAATATATCAAAATACATTTTCTTTTCTTCTTAGGTCGAAATAAATTGAAATATCGATTTTGATTCTAAACGCCTGAGAGCTTCTTTAAGCTATTCATTCGTAACACTCTTAGTTTCTTCCTCTCAAAATTAACTATCTTCGACCAACGACTTTATCTTACTTACCGGAACATATTTCTAAAAACTTAACACCTTTGATTTATTTTAAAACATTGAAAACATAGAAAATAATGATGGTTTAGTAAAGTTTATCAAATTATTTTTTTTCTTCCTTTATCAATAGGTTTTCTCAGTCGATTGATTAGTAGGTACTCTGATGCGTTAAACAATGAAATCATAATGTTGATTCCATTCTGAGGAAAAGGCATTTAGTTTCGATAATGATATTGCTAAGAGATTATTTTAATTCTGTAAAACCACCCGTCATGGTAAGACGGGTGCAAATTACTTCTCTGTCAGAAAGATTTCCCGCAAAATGTGACATGTTCAATTAAAATATGAGAGAGAAATATTTAACATTGATTGAAAAAAATTAAATTTATCATATGTGTCACTACTGGTTATATTTTCTATTACATATTGTTAAGGCAGTCCGGGACGTCAAATTTTGCATTTTTTTTTTTAATCATTTAGAAAAAAAAATTCCGTTTTTTCTGCGTAAAAGGACGTTTGAATCTTGCTTCTATTTTAATTAGAACGAAAGAAAAATTATTTGTGTTGCATGAAATTATATAATATTATACTTAACTTAAAAACTTTATACGCGTTTTTCCCTGTAATTAATTTTTTTTCGATTTTTTTCATTCAAACTCTTCTAAGTCAAGAACTGATAAAGATAAAGCAATGAAATTTGAAGCACATATTTTTCAAACAGCTTACTTTATTTTTTATTATCTGCAAATTTGGAAAAAACGTTTTCAGCAAAAAATATGATTTTTTTTTTTTTAGTATCTTTGAATTTTTCGAAATTTTTTCTGTTTTTTAATGAATAAATATTTTTTTTAAATCGCCGAATAAAAACTAAAACTTAGATATTTGAACATATTTTTTGAAAAAAAAAATTGAAATTTGACTAAGAATATTTTAAGTTTTAGCGATTTAAAGTAACCCCATTTTTAAAAAAAAAATTAAATAAATTTTTTTTTTAAATATTTTTGTCATGATTTTGCTTATTAAATGGATGGTGAATCAGTGCAAAAAAAATTTCAAAACTCTAAACTATTCAATAACTTTTTTTTCTAAATGTGCCCCAAACCCCCTTAAAATAATTCTTTATCTGGTCATATTTTGAAAATTTGGATTGGACATTGGTAACAAATAATAATGCTATAACGATGTTCGCTGAATATATAATCTTTATAGTAAATGTAGCAGTGCAATAACCATACCTTCATTAATTCTAATTACCGTTTATGTCTTATTGCTAAACCTTACATTATCTAATCTAGAAAATCACCACTCACAATAATGACGAATGCTAATTTCTTCTTCATTTATATTAAGTGGCAGGACTGCACTTATTTGTTGAATCCCAGTTTAATTACGGACTTGGTAGTTAGCTTGTGTTGGGCAATTAATTTATAATAGTTTAAGTTGACTTTATACAAAATGCTTAGCAGAACAAATCAAGCGTCTTGTTTTGCGATACCGGCTTGAGCTGAAAATGGACCCCTAATCTGTTCTCAAAATCTGACATAAATACGAGTACATGCAACGTTCCAGACAGCCCGGTTATCACATCCAGAGACTGCACTGAACTCATCAGTCTGGATTAGTGAATAACCGAACTGGTGGCAGATGTCATCTCATTGAAGTTGAGAATGCCAACAAACTGGTAGATAAAGTAAGCGTGCTATATCTCACCAGCGAGTGTCCGTAGCATGGTGAGGTTCGTCTCGTGAATTGAAGGCAAAGCTTGAGCATTTAGCAGTACAACCACCCCTAAGCCAGGGCTAAGGCAGAGCACAGAGCTACATACTATATACCAGACTTCTCATTTATCACACCCAGAGACCGCAGTTTCGTTTCTATTATAACTCATCAGTATGGCAGCTTAAATGAGATGACATCTGCTTCCACTGCGGTTATTTAGTAATCCAGACTGATGAGTTCTAATAAAAACGAAACTGCAGTTTCTAGGCATGATTACCGGGCTGTCTGATAGACTGCATGTAGCTCTGCCTACCCTCTCCACCCTGGCTTAGGGTTGTAACTTACTGCTTAATAAATGCGAGTATTTCTAGTAGTTATTGAATCAGTCTGCTTATGTAAATGTATCAGAATAATTTCCTACATTCGTGAAAAGTAAAAACGCCCATAAGAGAATAGTTGGTCTATTTTGCATGGGGAAAGTTGTCCGTTTGTGAAAAATTATATTATACTTTTAAATTGATTGCAAAGATGAAAATGATGCTGAGGAAGGAAACTAACTCAATTTCTGACTTAATATTTGTTATTTATTGTAGTTTCAACCTTTTCATTTTCTTTATTCTCAGGGTTCTGCGTTTTTGTAATATGAAACCAATTAAGTATATAAAGGATTATTTTCTAATAAACTTTAGCAAAAATGTAAAAATTTGGGTATGATAATTTCCAAATTTTACTAAGAAAACTTTATCTTGAAGTTATGCTAGTAGTAGTTTTAGCTTGAAATATTTTCTAAAGTTTTAATTCTAATTCTTTAAAAAATAACAGAAGAAAATGTGGTGCAACTAGCCCCGCTCTATTCTACAGCACCAGTGGCGAATCCAGGGGGGCGCGTGCGGTTATGAGGCTGCAGCCACCCCCAAAGCCCAGACCAGAACTAAATTCTTATTTTCTTTAGCCTCTTTTAAAATGTCTATCGATTCTTGAAATTTTTTCTCTTTTCTAGCTGTTTTTAACCTTAAGTTTACGATTTTTCAGCTTTTCTTTTTTCTATTTCGTTTACACCACTTGCAACTGCCATGCGCAATTTTTTCGCATCGTTAACAAAAAATGAAAATTTGGCCTTTAAATTGTTTAACAATAGTTTCTAAAATGCAAGTTTTTTTTTTTTTTTTGATATACACTGATAGTTAAGTTTTAAAAATTTTTCCTTTGAATAGTAAATTTTAGATTATTTCAAGGGTGACCCTGAAAAATTCATTACCCAATAACACCCTTAGATAAACAAACGATGAAAATATAGTTTTTAAAAAACGATAGTTTACATTAATGAACTTTGGTGATGTCAGGGAGACATACAATTTTAATGACTTCAGCCGCCCCCAGAACAAAATCTTGAATTCTCGAATTTTCGACGCTTTTTTACAAGATATAAATTCCTTTTGGATTTATTTCATTGGTAAACCTGCTTTAATGGATTGTCATTAAAGGTTTCTTGTGGTATGGATGTTTCATACTAACTTCTGTTCAAAACGATGTCTTCAAGAATACTAGTGAAAAACCAGGGAGTAATAGTACTTCGAAATATTCTGGATTTTATTCCTAATTGTAATTCAAATACATTGTCATATCTTCTTTCAGGACCAAGTTGCTTGAATCATTTTTCAGTATTATTTTTGCTTGATGCGTTAGAAGCTTAGAAGTATTTGTATCGTAGGAAAAACCTTTGATCATCTCTTGGAGCTTTTCGGAAAACTTCGGTAAATCTCTTATGAAATAAGAGTAAAAAGCTCCTCAAGTAGAATAATTGAAACATGTTCTTATCAGTTCATTCCTAAAGGAAAGGTCATAATCCTATCATCGGATTTTCTTTAAGAGAATATTTCATAGTGTACATCACTGTGAAGAAATTCTTTGGAGAATACTGGAAAAGTTTCAAAAAATATAACTTTTAACCAGATTTTGCAGTTGAATTTCCTCCACTTAATGTATAGAAAGATATTTATTTTGGAAATTTACTCAATTTTTTTTATCCTTTTTTTAAATCATTCTAGCGAGACTTTATTTTCAGGGTAAGACGCTGGTCTCCTACGTCCAAAGGCGAAGGTTTGAACCTGGCTCCAGTCGGTGGATTTTCAAGCTGCCAAAAATTGACAGCGTTCATGCCATGTTATTATGCGCCATCTAAAATATTCCTTGAATACTTGTTAGGCTTGAAGTGTTCTTGGAAATATTAAATTCCTAGTGCAGTTTCGAATCTATGTCGTATGATTATGCGTTATGAAAGAGATTCCTCGAATACTCGTTTGGCTTGGAGTGCTCTTGGAAAAATTAAAGTTATAGTGCAGTTTCGAATCAAAAGAGCCCAGATGTCTCCATCTGGTGGAGAAACTGGGCGTCAAAAATCTCCTGGTAATGGTATTCTGGTATCCACCGATAATGGTGCTATATGAAAGAATGGGAGTATCGCACCAGGTCTGCGAAAAATAGTGCCTCCAACGCAGCCCCATTATAAAGACTACTATTATTGGTTGCAAATGCTTCTCACAAGAGACCGGCTAAAACATTCGAGTAATCAGAAGTTCGAGATATGAGCAGCTCCTTTCCCAGCGTTTTGAAGAATAATTTTTATTTTATTTTTAGGAATAGAGCGTAATAGATAGAGAGTAACACTTATAGTTTGGATAAAATAAAATATTAGTACACTCAAACCTGTTTTCATTTAGTCTTTCTTTATACAATTTTTTTTTTTTTTTTGGTGCGTTTTTTTTTTTTTTTTTCGGTGTATTAAAATTTCAATCAGATTCGGATTCAATTGACAAAATATCTTTTAAAAGAGTGCGGGGTGGTGGGTGGTATCTTCAAGTGACGACGTCCCTGTGACCTCCCAAAAATTGCCGTATTTGAGAAATTTTGTCCGACTATTACTCGGCAAAAATTATCATCACTTGGTTTATTTTCATTTCTTTAAATATTACGATTTTGTAAGTTTTGGGGTTATTTTCTATGTCAGACTGTTTTCATGCGATCCCTATCCACCGCATAAAAGAAAATATTTTTTAACTGTATTGTGAAAACAACTATTTAAAGCTACTCGTGAAATTTCAAACAATTTTTTATGCGATTTTTTATGCAGTCCTTACCACATAAAAACAGTAAAAACAGTGTACTACATAAAAATATCTTTGCAGAGAATAAATTGTATTTAGATACTTCGATAGAGTAAGTTGTTTTTGACTACTTGCGTTTTTTATCGCATCTTAAAACGTCCTTAAGTTTGTATGCGATAGGCCCAATTTCTTTTCTTTTGATTTCAGCTCGCATTGCTTTTAAACGTCTTTTTGCCCTTAAAGCAGATTATTTGAGTCATCCTCTTACATATAATAGCCGATGATCAAGTAACCCGCGTGTTTCAGCAATGAGATTCGCGCCATGGCATGATGATTTGATAATATGTTTTGGCAATGTTTAACATACAGGGAAAAGCTTTATCGTGACACGGCTGAACTCGATCCGGTAACTAAACTGTTTTACTGGTAAGACTGTGACATTTCAGGGAAATGAAGAAAAGATAAAATGGTCAACAATAACCGCTACCTACTGGAGTTTAGGGTTAATCTACTGGAGTTAAGGTTACAATTTCAACTATTAAAATATCCCCAAACAGACAATGGCTTCGTTCAAATGTAGAAGCAATATTCACCCGTCATACCTTGACGGGCGACTTTCTAGTCCAGAAAATAAAAGCTACTTTTTTCAGATTTTCCAAAATTTTAAGTTTTTCAAAGATTAACCAGCAATAAAATTTTAGGTCGTCAGCCACGGGAAAAAGCTTCCAAATCGGCAACTTCTGACGTAATCTTGAAACACCGTGTAGATTAAAGAGCAATGTTGTAAATAAAATTATCCTCCTCATACAAGCTGATAAGCAAACCAACGTTTTAAAGAGAAAAAATATATATATATTTTTTTTTTTTTGCTGAATTTTTATGCATAAAATGGAGACGAAACTCTCGTGAAAACTTCGACTTAAAGGAATTGCATTCTACAGATCCTGTATACAGAGAGATTGAACAACATGCTGCGCTGTGTGAATTTCTAGCGTTCCCACGGAATATAGGACATGAAATCTTTAAAGAACAGACTGATTTTTTTTTCTCCTCTTATTTTCATTAAACAAAGTAAGCGGCAAGTCTGGCAATTAGGCGCCAATCGTGTCGTACCGTCATAGCGCTTACAAAGAAATTTTTTTCCTCAAAAATTTGTTCAGAAAGATGATAAACAAACACATATTTTTGATCTGCACATTTCATTTCATAATATCACAACTAGCTTCCAATTTTTTTGATACAAACAACAGCGATATTTAGGGCAGAAGATGCATTACTGTCTACGGGGAGTGAGCATCTTCTGACATAAGACGGCAGCATTCCGAAGTTGTCCAATCTCTCCGTATTTAAGATCTCTAGTGCATTCGAGATATCGAAACAACTTTGTATTTAAAGAACTGAATATTTTTGGGACCAAATGAAATCTTCGAGATAAAGAAATATTCGAATTATAAGACTTAGACCTATCAAGAATCGACTGTATTAATAATATATAACCATATTCTTGTAGTAACCATCTCATTAACCATTAACGCATGCACCAAAAAATACTGGTTACGCAATTGGAGTAGTTGTAATATTAGAGATTTTTAACATTTGGGTTTTTCATCGAATTTTCCAGGGGAAGGCAAAGGGTATATAATATACTCAATTCAAATTTTATCGGAAAGCAACAAAAACCACACCCGCTTATATGCAAAAACAACATTTTTTTTCTAAGCCAGGGGGGAGGGTCAATTAACCCCTCTGCCCTCCTTAAATGGCGGGCCTCTCTGAGATCTAACAACACGTCATGGAGAAATTCTGAAGAATATTTCATTAAGTAAGCTATTTGGACCAAGTGTAAAAATCCCTAGACCAAAATTTAAAAAAAAAAAAAAGTATACAGATGAGTTAGCTCTGGTATAGACCGGATCATTAAGACAAGAGGAAAAATTGGTTAAAACACCAAACATTACTGAAAATTATGTTTCTCTCTCTTAAAAAAAATAATAAAATAAAAGCTGCTCTCTTTGGAAGCACAGCAAATTAACATTATTCGTTTTTTAGACTTATTAGAGAACTCACCATTAAATTGTTCAGAAACCTCTTTCTTTTTTTTTTTGGCAGAAATAAAAATTTTAGACATCATGTTTGATAATGGGCTCATTTTGAAACCTGAAATAGAGTAAGTCGGACAATCACCTAATCAGAAACTTAATATGAAAAAAAATATTGAAAAATAAGAAGATACAACCAGCCTCTATTAAAGCAAGTGCATATGTTTTGAAAAATCCATCATAACCTAAAACTACAAATTAAATTTTTTGTTGAAAAAAAAAATAAATAAATTGGGTACGGAAAGGGGCGCTATAATTAGGATAAAAACGAAACCAGCTTGTCTGCTACAATGTTCTGCTACGGTATGAAGCTAGCAATGAATCATTACATTTCTACTAGTTTTTAGTGATATTCTTGCCTTGTTTTCATGCTTTGTGCTTGGTTTGTGAAGATGTGATTATTCTTAATGCATCAATTTTTCATAAACTGTAGATTTATTGGTTTCCTTTCCTATTTTGATTTGTAGTATTGGTATTTGTTGCACGTCCATTCTTTGACTCTTTACAGTTTACAATCATTTCATATTTTTTTCCATTTCTAATTTTAACTTTGATATATTTTCTACTACCTTCCCTTTGTCACTGTTTGTGTTTATTTCTACACAGGAAGACTGTATATTATTATTTGCACCGATTGATCTATTTTTTTTTTTCATGCCGCTAATACCATGTTGCCTTTTAAATGTAGCTAGAATATACGTGTATCATAACAGATCCTTGTAATTTAGCAATATATACTACTCAGGGTCAGTTTTCCGAGTGGTTTACGTTGCAAAATATTTTCGTATCTCACATTGCTACACTTGGATGACTAGGATGATCGTACTCCGTGTATGAGTCCAGGGATGCCTTATGCTGTCTATTTATTAGAAAGATTAACGTTTAAACAAGAGTTTACACAAATATAGCAGCTTGAAAGCTTTTCATTTTCGTTCAATAAGTTAAAATACACGAATGATATTTTTTTTCCGTTTGTTTAAAAGTTTAACACGTTGAACAACGGGTAATCGACATCGTTTCCTATTTAGATTCTCTCACCAGATGGCGTGTTGGTTACTTTCAGTTCCAAATTTGCAGCTTTATTTGGAGCATATTACCTTGACAATCAGACAATTAAACAACTAAATCTATAAAAATCAATACAAATCATAATACGAGCAACGCAATAGTTACAAACTTACTCATAATGGTTGTGTAAATCAGAAAAAGGTAGCTAGTGCGATTTTTCTACAATTTCAAAATTATTTTACTTAACATTTGATTTTTTAATGTACTATGCATTTGTGGTAAACACGAATCATACAAAATCAAACTACGTTAAGCTAAAAAAGTAACATAATACAATTAGATGACTGTTACAGCTTCTCTCCTAATTATCAGGATCCAATTTCCCAATAGGCAGAGTAGGCAGCTGTTTGGGGCGGTGCATTTTTCAAGGGTGGAAAATTTTGCTTTAACCACATTTTTAAATGAATTTTTTTATTCTTGAAAGTACAATTTTTGCATTCTTTTATTCTTCACAGAGAAAAAATTTTCTTGTAATTCAATAATGATTACTTTTACACATCTTTTTAAAGTCAGATGTTTTTCGATCATAGTAATTGATCAGCGTAAAATAATAAGTGAAGACGAAAAGCGGGTGTCGATTTCAGAAAGTTTCGTTGCTTTAATCCAGAAGTCGCAACAAGATTGAAGTTTGACTAAGATTTTTAATGCTATACAATAGTTTATTCAGTGCTGCTTTCTTGAGTAATTGACGTTCATTTTCTTTTTTGTATTATTAATATTTAAAAAAAAATTTCTGTTAATATTAAGTCTCGGAGGCAAATGAAAATGAGTGAAGTAAGAAAAAGAAATTTTAAATAAAGGTAAGATGCTAAATTAAAAATCAAAGAACAAAAAAGAGTCTTAAAAAAAATTTTTTTAATGATAAACGTGATATATCAAATAAGCAGTTTTCAAAAGCGGAAACTATGAACTCTTTGCAAAGTAATCCAGTTTCAATTTACTAATGAAAAGCCATCGAATAGGGAGGAGTGGTAAAAACATAAGTGAGTGAACGTAATAACAAAGGAAATAATTCAAATCGTTGATTTGTAGATGAAATAAAAACTGAATAAAGATGCTGTTATAAAGATGACAACTGATAAAATGGTTAGCGCACAAGATGGTTGAAGTTCAGTGCTCATCAAAGATTCATCTATACAAATATACATTGAATAGCTAAGCTAGAGTTTCAATTTCAAAACACAGTTTTGATCAAAAGAGTACTAATACGTAACTTAAAAAAAGTAATAGAATAAATTCGGAACGTAATCGGTTATTTTTTAATCAAAATGTCTTTTTAAGCAAACGATAACAAATAATGAAAAAACAAAGAAGTTAGTAAGTTTTTCTAAAAATAAAGATGCTTTCTTATGTGAAACATACTAACATGCTTAGCATTCGAGACAAATCTCAATTACTCTTATTTCCCCATTTTCTATCACTCAGTTTTCCTTATAGGCCTAAGTCAAGTCTATATCATTTTTCAGTAATTCATATGCGTTGTTAATATAAGAAAATGTTTTAAAACTTCAAAGAATGAAATAGAACGAAACTATAGTGCTATGAAAAAATAATAACCATGCTCTATTTAATTGATAATTGTAAATAAATGTACATATCGTAAATATTATTTAAATTGGTCTGATGTGAATCGCTCGATAACCTGCCCAAGAGCAGTACTTGAGATATGAACGATGTACAAAATTGAACAATCTAAGCAGAGACGCATCGAACTAAAATTTTTGGGAGGAGAAAAATAATAATTTTACCGAATGATAAAACACATAAACATGCGTAAGTAACGAGAAGGAATGTTAGGTATATTAACAAACAATTTTAAAAATTTTAATAAAGAAAAAGAATTAGTTTCAATATAATCTCCAAATTTTCCGAATCGTCAGTAAAATTTGCTGAATAAGGAATTTTTTGAGAGATCGCATTCATCGGGGAGCCCCTGAAATTAATACGTCATCATTTCTTTATAATCAGTTTAAACTTTTTTCGATAGAGTTAAGTTTCAAGGTCATTCACATTACAGAGAGAGATTGCGAAGGATGGTTTACCCATATTAAAAGTGTTTTCAGAAAAATCATGAAACACGTCAATTTAGTTTCTTTAGTTCTTTCAAATTTTCAATCATTATTTGAATTTTCGTAATTAAAATTCAAAAACAAAGAACATATGAGGCAGTAAGAAAGCAAAAGAATGTAAGTGGACATTTTCAAGTTTTGGGTAAAACACGTTTAGGGATAACACCCTAGGTAGGCTTTCATTGAAATTTTTTTCTAATTCATGCTGTATAGCAGCAACTACCAGGGCTACTAGTACCATCTCTTTCCCCAAGACAGAGAAGAGGTTCACCTACAGTACGTACCAGTTAACTCCAAATTTTTAATTTGCCACTTACATCCCTTTGCTTCTCACTGCCTCATATATTGTTCTTTCTATGCCCCAACTATCCAATATTTAGGGGTAATTTCACCCCGTTAAAAGTTTTTACTTGCGAAAAAAAAAAAAAAAATACATGTTAAATTTTTTATCGATGAGCAAAGTTTTATTCCAATTCCCTACACTGATATTATATAATTACTGCTTTCCAATTTTCTTCTCGAAACAAAGTGGGACAGTATTCGCAACCCAGCGCTCGAATACGCTACCTTGCGGTGATGAACAATAATGCTACCGAAAAAGGTAAAACATTCCGTTCCACGTGTTTTCTTTGAGGTAAATTACAAGCTTCAGACAGTTTGTAGTGTAATGTCATTTCAGAGGAATGGAAAAGAAAGCTTCCCATTAACACGATGAAAATTGCTGTCATTCAATAAGCTTCAAAACAAGTTATAAGTTACGACATTTGTTTGTTTTACCTTTTTCATCCGCCATTAGACAGAGGCTGCAGCGCCCTTTATAGTTTATTGGAGTTGCGAATAACAGCAGTCGATTTCAACTGGAAGAAATGGAAGTGAAGAATTATTTTCACTCCTCCACAATAGCATTTCAAACACAATTTTCACCAATTTCTGAAACCAACTATTTTACTTAAAAACTACTTTTCTGTTTTTTTATAGGGGAGGGGGGAGCGAAACTTGCCGAATAATACTCCGTTTTTCACCGAATCTGACAAAAGGGGATTGGGAGAATTTAAATATACCCATTACCCACCAACATCTAATGAGGAAATACATTACACAGCACAGGGAGATAAAAATAGTAGCTGCAGATACGACTTTTGCGCTTAGTCCGAATCGTCACTCGTAATCTACCGAATAAGAAAAATTTTTGAGAGGTGACGCTTTTAGAAGAGTTATGAAAACGCAGTAATGACTTTTCATACGGGGACTCTGCTGGGGATGATAACGTTGCGAAAATGTGTTTCTCCTCCGTGGAAAATGTTAAATACAAATTTATGATGCAAACGAATTCGGAAATAACTACAACTGCTACTGTAACTTGTTTTTATGTATTTGTTTACAATAGCAAAACATTTGTGCGTGAAAGAGGGGAAAAGATCAAATATACGATTGCATTTTTCATTATGGTTTTATGAAGACTATTTTTCTGATTCAGTTTTTGTTCATGTATTTTATTTTCAAAACTCATCACATGATTACTAAAATTAAAATTGCATGATTTAAATTTATTATCATTATCGATGATATTTAGCATTTGCAAAAGGTATTTATATTTTTGGAATGTCATCCAGAGTTCATTTGATACTAATGTTCTTAAACCAATCCCTGGTAATAGTTTTCATGCCACAATCTGTGCCAAGGGTACCCACTAGTTTGGCGCCCTTGAACTCTAATAATGACATATACTAATTATAACTTCTAAAAATGAAATAGAAGAGCATGTATATGATTTATGTTTATGAAATATTTATTTTTATGTTTACATACTTTTACTGAATTTCTTTAGATCTATTCTATTTGTAATCAATTCTATTTTCAGAAATACTGTAAAGGTTGCATTTCTTATTCTATTCTGCACTCTTGCGACATTTGAATGGATTGAATATTCGTTGACACCAGTAATGCTCTGGCCAAAATCACTAATAATGGATCATCATGATGCTGTTAAACTTTTAATTGTTGGCGATCCCCAATTGTTAGGAAATAGAAATGCTTGTCCAAACTTTTTTGGTTCTGTATGCCGCTGGGATGCAGACAGGTAAGAGTAAATTTTCTGTAGAAGTTTTTAATTTTATTTAAAAGTAAATTGAAGTTTCATCACTTAAAGAGCCCTCCATCAAAACTTATTCAGATCTGCATTTTGTTAAAAAGTTTTCAAATTGTAGTCTTGAAATTATACTTCACAAATGCCTTGTAACATAATATTTTATAGTATAATTTTAAGCTTTTGTTCTGACTGGAAACAGGGGCGTTCACGGGGGGGGGGGGGGGGAGACACCTGTTGGCCAAGCCTAAAGGTGTTCCAAGATTTTTAAAATGAGGGGTGAAATTTATGTAGGGACATAGGTGTAAACAATATGGAAGGGGGGATGGGAAATCATTTGTGACAGGCCCAAAAATTTCTTTGCATGTCCCTGACTGGAAATGCAATATCATACTTTGTAAAAAAGATTCTTTGTACATTGTACTTTCAAATACATTAAGGTCAAGAATATAATATACTCCTCTAAAATAATCGACACATAGAAGCGCTATTGTTGGACAAACGTAACCTGGCAATGACTCAATGCTGGGATTAGGATCTGCAATCCCTTAACAATGCTGCCAAGTTAGGTTTGCCCCAGCTATAGGTCAATGACATCAATGCTTTTACTGTGGTTCAAACCTAGGCCCTCTGCATTGTAACTTTGTGCTCTACTGAATATGCCATTCAGTAGCAAGCATTTATGTACCTTTTATCTTTGCAAAATGTTTAAAATGGGGAAAGCAATTAAATGCCTGTCAAAAACAATTACCAGCTTATGACTTAGCATTGCTGTAATTTGTTAGTGAACCTTTTGCTATAATGTCAACAGTTTTGTTATACTTAACATGGAAGTTGATTTGAGTTCATGGAAGGCAATTTCATGAAAATTTTAGTTAATTATGATATAATGTCAATGAAACTGAGAATTTTAAAAACTGGGTTTGTGTTTAAAAAAAATCCGATAAGCTTGGGGAATGGGGGAGATGTGATAGAAATAATTTGGTTCTTAAAATACAAATAGCTTCTGCCAGCAACTTGGAAGTGATACTTTTAGCTTACTGAAATATAAATTTCAAGACAATCGATTAATGTTAAAAATGAGAGTCAGATAATTGGGGTTATACTACTATAATGTAATAAAAAAGAACTTCAAATGCAATAAGTATAATATGTTTGTAAGCTGTGTAATAAGTTACAAACATTGTTTGTAACTTAGGTAAATTAAGCCTTATTTAACAAGGCTTAATCAGGGGTCTGGCCAGAGGAAATTTGGGTCCGTTAACGGACCCTTCACAAAAATACGATCACTCAAAACGGACCCTTCACAAAATTCCGATCAACCAAAACGGACCCTTCACAAAATTCTAATCAACAAAAACGGATCTTTCACAAATCATTTATTGTAAAAGCAAATCTAAAATCAAAATAATGGCTAATTTTTCAAAAGAAATGTCCCCATATTTCTGTGATGCTTACTGTTTCTTTTATCACAGTAGAAACAAAATAGCCAGCAACTATGTTGTTGTTATAGATTTCTTTGAAAATGTTATTGACCTGCAGCTTGATATTGCTGCCTCAGCACCTTTCTCCCTCTGCTCTCAATCTAAACAATAATAACACATATCAGCGAATTGAACTTGGTACTGTTAAGGAATAGAATAGCTATAGGGTGGGGAAGAAATGTAACCGCTTCAGATATGGTTACCAACTATAAAATTAACATTAACGCTAAATAAACGTCTTGTAAACCTTTTAAAGGGGCTTGGAAAATGTTCTTAACATTTTACCAGCTTGGCAAATTTTGCGCTTTTATGGTGTGATGTTTTAACGTTATCTTGAGAAGAAATTATATTAGTTTTGAATTTTTTATGCTAACAGGGGTGCTTGGGTACCGGTTATAAACCGGAATTCCTGTATTTTTTCCTATGTCAATATCGGGAATCTGGTATTGTCCGTTGTGTTACATCTCCCTACCTCCTTTTTTTTTCTTTCTCCGAATTTTCGGCGAAAAGGTCGGTGGTTATTAATAATATTCATCGTGTAAACCTATTAAAATGCAATTCTAAAATTGTTTTACTTAAATAAACTCTTTTATTTGCGGTGTTTTTTTTTTTTTTTTTTTGCTTTTGATGCCTTTATTTTGAAAAATGCGATCTCTTTGCATCCGGTATGACAATGGAATCTTAGTCATTTTTAATGCTAACTATGCTTCGTTACGAGGCAAACAAATGAAAATTCTCTTTTTTAGAGAAATCATTAGTTTAAGCGGTATTCTGCGTTCTTTTAAAAGTGTCTAGAAGGTTCGATGGTTTAATTTTATTTTTGCTTCAACTGGGTCGATAGACATTAACAATATGTTTATCACTAACCTTTAATATGCAGTTTGAAGAGAATTTTACTAAAATAAATTCTTTTATATGCCGTTTTTATACGTTTGATGCCTTCACTTCAAAAATTTCAATCTTTTTGCATCCGCTATGGGAATTGAATATTTCGCACTTTTGATGCTTACTACGCTTTATTCAGAGGTAAGCAAAGAAAATTTATACTTATTTTTGTTAAAATTGCAAATTTTAAAAGTTTTAAACGAAATTCCGTGCTGTGTAAAAATTTCATGCGCCAAAAAGCTAAATACTGAACCGCTGCTTGAATTTAATTTGGTTTCAATTATTTTAAGTTTTTACTTCCCATACAACATCTTCAGAAAATATTTCTAGTACAATTTAACAAGATGTGGAATGGTATATATAGATACTGATACATCAAGATTGACCATCCTCTGGAGAATGATGCCTCTCTATTGCTATGAAAACTTTCAAAAATAAACCAGAAAAGAGAAAGATTACCACAGAACTTCCAACAAATTATTTCAATGCCGCAGTTTGCGCCATAAGCCTTCCCCCTCCCCCAACACATTTATTAATGTTTATGAATTTAAAATTTTCTTTTTTACAAAATAATTTAATTTTTCACAAAAAAAACCAATCTTTCACAAAAAATTTTTTTATTTTTCACAAAAATGTTTCATTTTTCACAAAATTATTCTCTTTTTCACAAAATTATTTTATTTTTCACAAAAAACGGACCCTGTGGAAAACCCTGGACAGACCCCTGTTAATTTGCTGGAGAACTCAACTTCTGTCCTTCTTTCAATTTCATGCAATTTTTTACCTACTAGATGGAGTAGGGGTTAGTTACCGTTGTTGCCAGATTTAAGAACAGTCAATGCGGGACAGGCTTCTTGGAGTGAAAGCGGGAATGGGGGGGGGAGTTGAGTTTGAGTGCAATTGCTGGTTATGGTGTATTTTTAAGCGGTGATAAACAACCATGATTTTATAGCTTTCAGGAGGTTCCTCTCAGTATGTTTATGGGTTAGCACAATTTTGGAGGAACTCTTATCTCAGAGAATAAAGCGAGCAATAGAATAATACAGAGCAACGTTTATAGGAACAGGTGCAAATTAGTTTTTTGCTTGCATTTGCTAAAAGAGAAACTGCTATTGAAAATTTTTTTTGTTAAATGTGACCACTTTATCTGAAATAGTAATTCAAGGAATCGTGGAGCAAAACTTGTTTTTTAATGCCACACCAGCCAATGGGGAAATCTGGATGAGTAATCTTCATGGTCTGCCGCCAAAACAGAAACATACAAACCAAATCAAAACGATACCAATTTTTGCATTTGCTACCACATGATTTTGTTTTTGCTCTTTATTTCACATGTTTTATTATTTTTATCCCTTAAAAATATGTTTCGTTTTTGAAAATGCTGTAATTAGCCAGAATACCGGACTTAGGCCATCCCGTATGGATGTTCCCTGGGACGCGCGACAATTTTGCAAAATACGAGGCTGTCCCTTGAAATCTGGGATGTCTGGCAACCCTGTTAGTTACGTAGATATGAAAATAAGTTCTGAGGAATATAGAGTTTCTCTGTGTCTTTTGTTGGAAATTAACCTCTGGTTACAAAACAGGTTTCGCCATATAAAAGATTATTTAATTTTAAAGCTATAAACTTAGTGATTTTATATCTTTTATGTAATTTGAAATGTAAAACTCTCTTTTCCTTTTCAGATATATTGCTAAAACTTTTGGTCTTGCTCATCAGTATCTTAATCCAGATTTAGTCATATTTCTTGGGGATAATTTAGATGAAGGAGAAATTGCCAGTGATGAAGAATTTCATGAATATTTTCAGAGGTTCAGAAAGGTTTTCCAGGACACAAACTTTGATAAGGTGTTGTAGGTAGATGTTTCTGTGCTTATAAATTGTTTTTGTTTTTAAAATCAACAGAAACTTTAAATTGTATTTAGTTTTACAGAACCTTGTTACAGTTTTTGTATTAAAACCAATGAAAAAAGGAATGTGTTTCAAATTTACAAGAGACTTCTCCTGTATAAAATGCAGGGTGTTTCAGTTAAATGTTTCAGAACTCTTGAGAAGGGTAGGATGCATCCTAACGACTCGAAATCAAATGGCAATGGCGGGTCGAAAATGGTTTCAACATGGGCAATGCAAAATTGTAAGGAGGGGCTCAGATATTCTAATCATGGTTTAGCATGATATTTTCCCCATGAAAACAAATTTCAGGACAGATTAGAGTCCTTAAAATTGGACATTTTTAATTATTTATTCATTTAATGGCTGGAGAAGAAATATTTTTACATTTTTGCAAAGAAAAAAATACTAAAAACAAGGAAGTTCTAATTTCTAATGGGGGGCTTGAGCCTGCCCCCTTGCCCCTCTATATGGGCGCCCTTAGGTTTCAAAACCCTAGAAATGTTTGATATGCCAGGAGCATTCCAGACTGTTCGAAGTCCCATGCGCCGAAGATGTGAGGTGTGCATTGAAACCAGTGGAAAATATCTCAAACACTTACTTTCACTCATGTACCTTTTGCTGTTTTACATGTGAAGTAAAAAATATTTTTCACTTACGATCTCTTTCTTTATGATGCTCTTGTATTTACATTACCGCTTCAGGAAGGCATTTCCAACCATTGATCCCCCATTGCTATATGATTTTGATCCATCAGGATGCTACTACCCCTCTTAGAAGTTCTGAAACTTTTAACTGAAACATCCTGTATAATAACAGATAAACCATGTATTAAAAAACCGTACAGATATGATATACCACCCTATTTTGCGATATCCAATTTTTTGCACAAAATTGAAATATTTTCCTCACCAATGAGGCGATACTTTTTTAAGCATTGCGTCCCTGGTGAAACTAACCTGTGTTTGGCAACCTGAAGGCAATCTTAGATCTGTTCAAACTTGTTTACTTGGGTTGTTTACTGGGTTTCACGCAGGAGAGATACGTGTTGTTTCGAGCAATATACCTTGCAGGAAAGCTTATTTTGTGTTAGTTTAAATTCAGTAGTTGTGTTTTGAAGTAAAAACATTAGAAAATGCCAGTTTCTTCAAACTTGAACACTAATTAAAAGTTAACTCCAACGTGGTGTGTATCTGTAACCAGTGGCGCAGCTACATTTTCTGCCGCCCGGGGCGGTTCCTCAATTTGCCGCCCTTTTTATGGGAAATAGTTAATACAGTAAAGAGTAAAAAGTATTTAAATAAAGAAAATAAACTTTTTTTTAATCTTATTTTTCTTGCAAGAAAAAAAATTAAAAAAGAAAGAAATTCAGAGACCCACCGAAAAATTTCAAAAATTAAGTCAAAATTCGGAATTTTAGGCAATTTTTAGTTACGCTTATAAAAAAGAGACTTGGAGCTTCCTTAAAATTTTTTTAAAAATTAAAATCAACTTTATGCTTTCTTTGGCGATGTTAAGGTGTCGGAACTTCTCAAGGAAATTTTCCAAAATTGAAGTGTTAGAAAAGCAACTTTAGGTTATCTTTGGATACGTGAAGATATTGAGAAATGTGCGGAGGCGCTATCCGGAAAGTTTTTCAACTAAACTGAAAAACACTCAAATGTATAGGTTGTATCTTGTGGTGTAGAAGGACCTCTCCCCTAATTCCAACAAAGAAAGGATTTTCCTAACAAAATATTTTTAAACTTGAAACCAATTTTAGACTATCGTTGATGCGGTTAAATAGAATAGGGAACGTTCGGGGACTCCACGGAAATTCTCCATGGAGCTCCCGAACGTCCATGGAAGTTTCCATGGAAATTTTCCGATGCATTTTTCAAAAACGCAAATTTGCAAGTTTCAAAAACGCAATTGTAGGCTATCTTTGTTGGCATAGGTTTCAAAGTGTTTAAAAAAATGTTAGGAAATCAGACGGTTTTCCTGTCTCCCCTTGAAACTTTTTGAAAAAGACGTCCTAGAAACGTGACTTGAGCCGTTGTTCGACGGACAACGTAATGAGTTCGGAGGGGGGTTTCACCAGCAAAATTTTTTTCGAAACTGTTGCTCATTCAAAGCACTTCATCGCTGAGAAGAAAAGGATTTGCGGGCTTCCCTCAGAAATTTCTAAAAACGAAATTTGGAGCCAACTGTAATGACGTTAGGAGATTTTGAGCACATTTGGAGTTACCTTAAATGTTTTTTGAAATTAAAGTTTTAAAAACCCAACTTAAAAGCCATTTTTGGAAACATTGGACGGAGATGGGGATTTTAAAGTTCGAAGTTGATGTTCTAAATGCACACTTTAGACTAACTTTAATCATGTTACAGGAAGGGTTAGGGCTTGACCACCCTCAGAAACTTGTTGATATTAAAAAACTAGGTTAAAAGACGAGATCTGAAGGGATGGGGTGGGTGTTATCCCTTGGAAATGTTTCGAGACTCAAGGCCTAAAACTGCGGTTGTGGGTTGTTTGGTGAAGTTAAGGGATAGGAAGGTTCGGTTGCTCTTCCCGAAAAATGGGGCCTTTTTTGAGGGTTGAAAAACGCATTTTTAAGCTGTCTTCGGTGAGTCAAAATTCTCGGGCCTCAAAACATTTTGAAGCTACCTTTAGCAACGTCAGACAGCAAAAAAGGGCGGTGAAAATGCAGCCCCGAAAACGCTGTTTTAGGTTATGTTTGGCCAAGTTAAAAGAGAAAGGTATGGTAAGTGGCTCTCCTCCAGAAATTATTCAAAATTAAAAACTTGAAAATGCATTTAAGATTTGTGACAGTTCGAAGGGCGGGGAAATTTTCCTAATTTAAAGTTTTAGAAACCCATTTTTGGGGTCAATTTGGTTTCACAAAGGGAGTTATAACCACCTTTTAGATGCGTGCTTGAGCAAATCACTTAAAGTTAAGATAATCAGAAGTTGCCACCCAGGGTACGAGCAAGGCGCACTCCCTCCCCTTTCCTAGATTTAGTACTGCTATATTACCAATTTGGATTATTCCCTTTTTCAAGGATAGAGAACGATAAGGTAAAGAGGCCCTTTACATTCGATTAACCATACTGTGGTTCATGAGAAGAAAAAGTTATTCATCAAAAATCATAACTTTTGATGTAAATGTGAATGACTTTGCCTAGACATCATTTTACTGATTAAAACATTTCCTTAAAATAAACGACTAAATGAAAAATTCATTATTTAAAAAAATTTGTTGATATAAAACAGCAATTATTATTTGAGTTGTGAATAAGTGTTTTTATAAAATGAACATAAAATTGATTTTGTCTTAATGAAAATTTTGTAATCAATGACCAATCAAATCAATTGTTGAAACCGATAACGCTATCCTGAAAATGAGCAAGAAATCGCCCACCATTTGAGACCTCTCTCCTTTTACTCTTGTTGTCACTTTCCTTTAAAAAAATACTTTTTTTAATGAATAAGGTGGTTTCTGATGAACTTTCTTAAAATTAAGAGGGTAGCTTCATTTTATAACCAAAATTTATTAAATTTATTGTTTATTCCACAATAGTTAACCTTAACAGTAAAAAGAAAAAAAAAAACATGGTCCCTTGACTTTACTCTACCACATCCCTCAGTCTGTAGCTTCAGATAAAGGAAGAGAGGGAGAGAGAGAGAGAGAGAGAAAACAATAGTGCTGGGAAGTTCATAAGAAAAACGCATGTTTTGTATTAAGACTAATTTTATTATCATAGTCGTACTAAAACCTTACAATTTGAAGGTTTTAGAACGACTATGATGATAAAATTGCTCTTCGTCCTTTCTAGTTTTGAATCCAGTAATAGATCAAAAGCATGATTTCCTTACTACAAAAACGTGTTGAATTTTTTCGCATTAAAACTGGGAAATTGCCGCCCCCCCAAAAAGTGCCGCCCAGGGCGGACCGCCCCCTCCCCCCCACCCTAGCTACGCCACAGTCTGTAACGTGCCATTGTCATATGATGTATTGTTTTAGACTGAGTGTGAGGATTTATACCATAAAAAGGTAAGTTCTTTATTTGAGAATTCAAAAAAAAATCTCACTTCCGAAATTCTTTGTTTTTACAAATCCCTGAGGGGTTCTTGTAGTTTTTAACTTTATTTTTACTGTACGTAAATTAATTTTACAAAAATAGTACGGTTATTTTGTTCTAAAAGTTAATTCTTATCGATGCCACAAATTATTTAGACATTCTATTAACGTGCCTCCTTTAGGTACTGAATTTCTGAAAATAAGTTGACTCCAGCATTTTATAAAAATATAATGGTGTTATTTTATGTAAAATATAATAGGTATTTTGAAAGCATGTCTGGATAGCAAATAAATGTATGGTATTTTTGTATTGTTTATGCTTAGGATGTTCTGTTGACATTTCTACTTTTCATACATCAAAATTTGAGTTACTAAGCGCTTTTTTGGCTGAAATAGTTATTGATTTTGGGGATGTTTTTCCGCTTTAAACATCGCAATTTGAATCACTTTGCACTTTTTTTAGCAGAGTATGAGAAAAGTTTCTGTTCAATGAAATGCATGTTAGAAAATAGCTTTTATTTCTATTGTTACATATTTCATTGGTGAGCTGTTATAGTAATTTGCTAATTAAGGCATTTTAAATACTTTCTAGTAATGTTTCTTTGTGTACAAAAACTTTCTAGTTTCTGGTATTTTTGAAGCGCATATTCGTAATGTTTTGCATTGTAGTTTTATGTTGTTTTCACATATATTGTGTTCTGAAGTGCTTTGATCATGTTTTTTATCTAAATTTTTCCTGTTCGCGCTAAAAAAGCATTGCTAAGAACGACGTATGACCTATGTCGTCATACATCGTTTTCTTGGCGTGGCTTTTTCAGATACATTAAGGTAGGTCCATATGTGACTAAATGGTTAATGAGCAGAAATACTATTTAGAAAGTATTTTGAACTATGAATGAATCAATGGTTTTGTGCTATTAGCTCTTTAAGTTGGAATTAAAACTAGGAGACAAAGTTTTATAACTGCAATTTAGTACTGGGCCTATCAAGATATGTTATTAACAATAGTACTAACCTGGATACCCATGATCCCCCCTAACCCATGTTCCTAACATAGATATCAGGAAAAATTATTTTAACAGGATAGTGGAACATTGGAACAGCTTACCGGAAGAGGTGGTAATGAGCAAGGGAATAGATAGTTTTAAGAGGGCCATTGATCTTCACTGGGGATTGTAAATTGACAAGGACCAGTCTAGCTGGACCCAGAGCCTGTTTCTGGTCGTCACTTTTGTATTTATTATAACTTGTTTATAATAAATGCCGAATTGAAGTAGGAATTCACCAATATGCGAGAAGTATTTCTTTTTGAAGTGATAAAGCAAAAAAAGTTATTGTTTATTTTGTTAGAGTTTTTCAAAATGGATTTATCTATGTTTGATTTATATCTTATAAAAAAAGAATGCACCTAACATATGTTCTCAAAATCTAAATTGTGTAAGTAGTTCTATGCAGTGTAACAAATTTTAGTCCAATTTTTAGGAGTAACTCATTTAAAATGTTAGCAGATCCTGAGGAAAAATTTTGAATGCCTTTGCTAGTACTTCTCAGTTACCCGTCTAGAGACATGCCTTATGCACACCTATTTATAGATATACAGTGGAATCCGTTTAATTGGACTACTGATTAATCGGACCAGCCGCTTATTCGGGCCAAACCTTAAAGAACCAAAATAAATACCATAAACCAAGCCTAATATAATTCTCTTTTTGGGAGAAAAAATCCGATTAATTGGACTAAGGAGCATGAGAACAAATTGGAAAAAAATTTCAAATTGCCTGCTTGAAGCGAGTTTCAAGCATGCCAGGGAACCTGAATAGTTATGAAAATTAATAATGGTTCCTCGTAATTTTCAAATCTGACAATATTTGCAAAAAAAAAATGGTTAACGAAACTAACGGTACTGTTTCAGCAGACATCAAAATTTCAGTCAAATTTCAAATTTGTCCAATTTAGTTAGCACATTCAAAAATATGTAATTTTTTTCAAAAAAAAAAAGTTTAAGGGTAAAAAACGTAATATACATTTTATTTTTAATGAGGGATTAGTACTTTTATCATTTTTTTTTTTTTTTTTGACTCTCACATTTTTAGTTTTGGCTGTTGAATTGAATCGTACTGACTGGAAAAGAATAGCTGAAACCATATCGGTTTGAAGGAACAAGTTGTTGAACAAGTTTTAATTTATTTTTGAATGTAAAAATTTCGTAAGCAGCAATTTTTCTTCTTAGTATGCTCACCATACATATGGGGCTCATAATAGTCATAAAGGCATTTAAATGTTTTGTATATTGCATATTTGGTCAAGCTACACATTAATCATGTTCGCTTAATTGGACCAGCCGATTTAGGATCAGAATGGCTCTGCTCCAATGTGGTCCTATTAACCTGGATCGAGAGTAATATATCAATTGTATCCGCCAATTAAATATGATTTTTTAAATACTTTGAAATGTTGTATAAGATTTTGCCATGTTTACAATTGTGTTTAGATTCATTCCTAAAAAATATTTGAATGATTTTTTGAGCAATCACGATTGCTTATTGTTCTCACTTGACGGTTTTGAATTCCTATGATTTTATTTTCCCACCACCTCCCACGGCAGCACCACCGTCGGCCAGCCTCACGATGCTGCTTCTCTAGCGAAAACCGTCTCCAGGTTGCGTCAACATCTTACACTTACACGCATACATACATTCACGTACACACACTCACATGGAGACACCTACAGACACACACACAATTACCCAAACACTCATTCCTGCACACAGACACAAACATACATGCCTTCACACACATACCCCCCACACAAACACGCATGCCTACACACATACACATACCCCCACACAAACAAACATACCCCCCCCCCCACACACAAACACACACGCCTACATACACACACACTCCTGATTACGAAAAACATAATTTGAATTCAAAATGTCAAAGCTCATTTTTTTTTTTTTTAATATTGTTGTTTGTTTTATTCTAGGCAATCATAATTCCTGGTGATAATGATATTGGAGGAGAAGATGAATCACCGTTGCCTTACTTAGAGAAGAGATTTAATAAATATGTCAATGATGATATTTTATTCAATTATAAATTTTTGGAAATTGTCAAGGTAAATGTTCTACAGAAATGTTCATATTCTCTTTTCTTGAATTAATTTAAAAAGTGATATTTGTCAAGTATTTTTTGCTGTGTTTGGTTTCAATTATTTTCATAGACTTGATTTTAAGGCTCACTGTGCTAATTTGTTACTTATCATGCTACAGAGTGTGTATGCAACCTTGAGAACCTTAAAACTCCTTGAATTTCATATTATATATAATGTTTTTTTCAATGAGTTATGAGTCCTGGACCATTGGAGTAATTTGCAAAAGCCACTAGAAAAAGTCCTTGATTTTCTTATTTCCACCAGCCAAGCACACAACTTGTTTGGTGTGCTTTAAAACATGTGATTTAGAAAGCTCCCACAAAAATTGGGTGATGTCGGTTATTTTAGCCAAAAGGCGATTTTAGAAACATAAATTGAAAAGGAGAGGAGTTTATTTGATCTGGTGTGCTTGTTTGGTATTTTATAGAACAGTTGAACTTGGTTAATTAAAAGGCCAATAATTCACAAATTCGTTTGTATAAGCCATTTTCTATAACAACCGTAAATAGATAAAATTGGGTAGAATGAAAAATGCATGTGTACATTTTGAACAGAATTGCTATAAAATTAATTTTTATACAAATAAGCATTGTACAGTAAAACCTCTCTACAACAATACTGTTGGGACCTAAAAAAATATTGTTATAGACAGATTATTGTTATACACAGTTTGATTGTTCATGCTGACATTTTGCTGGGACCAAAAAAAATATTGTTATAGATAGGTTTATTGTTATAGATAATATTGTTATATACAGGTTTCACTGTAATCTAATTACTAGTAGATACAATTTTAAAAGTTTAACTCACCTCTTGCATTTTAACAGTACTGGGAAATAAATCCTCAAAGTTTCGCTGTTTTTTAGGTTTATTAAATTTTACCATTCCCATATATCGGCGTAAAACACTTAGTGACATTTGTTTATTATCAATTTCTGGCTTTTCATAAAATTCAATTAAAGTGCCTAAAGATTCTGTAAGTAATAGGTTTGTTATTAGTTGGTTGAATCATTCCAGTTGAATTTTCAGCATTGTGATCAATGTCATTATCACTTGGGGCTTTTCCTGCAATTTCTCCCGGAATACCATCAGTGGAAAGGGTTCCCATTATTTTTAGGCAATTATCAACATCAACAAATTTATCTACAGATGGATAATCATTATAAAAATTGAGAGTTCTTTTTTGCAGCCATTCTGATAGTGGCTATCATCTTCATCATCCTAGTTGAAACCAGTGTTTTCTTCAGACATATTGAGGGTTTTAAGCCCGGTTTCTTTTGAAGCGATTCTGTATAACACTAGTTACACTTTTCCATGCATCATCTAGAAAATAAATGGCATCTAGTAGACTCACTTTTACTTCTAATTTTTTCTCTATCTTTTTAATCTATTGTAAAGTTAAAATGTATCTAAAAAGCATTTCAAACTTCTGATTATGCCCTGATCTAGAGGTTGTAAGACAGAACATTGCATTTGGAGGAGAGATACAGGCTTATGGTTTCCAAATTTTTAACTGATGGGTGAGCAGGACAAATATCTATTAACAAGAGAATTTTTCTATTTTTCCCCCCTGCAAATCTTTATCCACTTTGTCAACTCAATCCTAAATATTTCCAAAGTCATCCATGCCTTACAGTTTTCACCATAATTAACAGTAAGGTTTTTCGCATTTTTGAAGCATCTTGGCTTAAGTGATTTTCCAATCGCTAATCATTTTCATTTCCCTGTTCCTTCCATTTTAGCATACACCAAAACACTTATCCTTTCTTTTGCCGATTTTCCACCAGTGCATTTTTTGCCTTTACATTTGAAGGTTTTGTCGGGTGTTAGTTTGTAAAATACCCCGGTTTCATCTGCGTTAAAAATGTTATCTTTGCTGTAGCTGCACATAAGTTAAGACCATGCATTTCTTGTCTGCTGACATTGTTTCACTGTATAGTTTTGCATGAACAGCATTATGCCGATTTTCAAAGCAATCCAGCCATTCATTACTTACCACAAAATCTGCATAATCCATGTGTTCGTTACACTAAGTATTCCTTTTAGGTTTAGTCCTGATTTTGTATTAGCTGGTTGTATTAACGCAGTTCAACGGTATTTATATTCGTATAACTAAGGTTTCTGATTTATTTGTTATTTTTTGTCTTAGCATATAAATTTGTAATCTTAAGATGTTTTACAGTATTGAATATGCATATTGTTCTTTATAGTTAGACTACTATAAATTAAATAGTTGTAAAATAATCTTTCTGACTTGTAACCTAATTTGTATTTAATTTGATTCTATATTTCATTTGTACCACATCCTTGATCTTTGCTATAAAGAGACCTGGAAAGGCTTTGAAAATGCTTGATTTTTACTCTGCAAAGAGTGTAGGCAACCTGATGCAAATAGTATGTAATTTGTTCTTAAACCATTTAATTTCATTATTTAACTGAAGCAACTTAGCTTTTCTTTTTGAATTGATGATTTTAAACTTTTTGAGCTGTTATGAAATTAGTACTATGAAGAGCTCTAGTCATTATTAGTTGTAAATTTTTACTGCAAGAAATTTGTTTTTAAAGTGCAGTTAGGCAATTAAAACTTTTAGGAAAGGGGCGATTTTGTTTTAAAAGTTAAAAAAAAATATATATATATTTTTAATGATGCAGCAAAATTCTTATTATCTAACACTAATTAGCAGAAAATTACTATCCAGGTCAGTCCATTGGGTGAAAGTAATTATTGAAAATTGAAAAACCAATAGCAAATTAAAAGAAAAAGCTTAGAATTGATACAATGAACTTAGTTATTCATTACATATATATTTTGTGACTTTGATTTTCAGTGCTTTATTATATATTTAATGTGGAAAATAAAATTTTGAATTATGATAATTTATGATGATTGAAAATATTTTAGTGATAGTCAAAAAGTAGGGATCTGCATTGCAATACATTTATGAAATTTCACAGGGAACCAGAAAAAATCTTATTTGCAAAAACGTTTTTTTTTTTACGAGTAATGAATAGTGATAAAAATAAATAATTGTCATAAATTTATGTATTTATTCTGCCAATTATTTGAAGAATAATTAATGTAACAATTTTAGAAGCTTATCATTGCTGCTAAGATAAAAATAAAATAGTAACAACAATCTTTACTAGTAGTTTCCATTTAGTGTGGCTGATGGAGGGTTCAACTTTTTCAAAATTTAAATATGAGATTTAAATAGGAATTTTCTGCAGTTTGTCTATTGAAAATAAGTTTTTCATACGTTAGGGAGCCCTTTTTTTCTCATTGTTATTTTAATTGCTTTAATAGAAAGAGTGGAAAAAAAAGAATTATCGAAGGAATTTAAAATGATACCTCCAATTATAGTACTTGCTCAAAGGCACAAAAACTGAAAATGAATCTGAAGAACACAAAGCATATTTAATTAGTAAATTGAAAAAATCCATATAAAATTACAATTGAAGCTTCAAATATAACTTTTGAATTATCTAAAAAGATATGCAAGAAAAATTAATGTTTGTGTGCATAAATAAGGTACCTTTGTGTTTGAAATGGAGAAGGGAAAGGAATAAAGGGGCTCTCATTATAACTAAATCAGATGCATGTAATTTTCATCACTGATGTAACACCAGAACAGATATATGTTAATGTATGTATTCATTTTGGAGAAAATAATTTTAAATTATGCATATTTTGTTCATAAGTGATTTCATTCCAAAATTTTAAATAGGGTGATCCATGGTCCATGGGATAAATGTGGCCTGTGAAGTTGATCTATGTAACCTGTCGTTTGGTCAATTTTACTCATTGTAAACCTTATTCCGAAACAAATACCAAACCACCCTTGATGATCCAGCAGCCCAACATCCACCCTCTGCAGTCCATTAAACCCCATCTCTACTCACAGGCAAATACAAGGGGAGGATCATGGGGGTCATGACCTCCCCCCTCCCCCCAATAAACCGTCAACAATAGTATTTGTCCCCTTTGTGTTGAAACACTTTATGAATGAAATTGCTTAGGAAATTAATTTATAAAGTTTATGCCCTATTAAGTGTCTTATTCCTGGCCAATTTGGAACTTTTTATTGACACCCAAGCAATTTAAAAAATGTTTCGTGCCCAAAACTGTTGGTTTGTTTATGGGGGAGAGGTGTCATTTTTCAGAACGACCCCCCCCCACCCCCCGCCATTAAAAATGGCATTGATCTGTCCCTGTATTTGCTTCCCTACCCCTGAACTTGCTTGTCCTCTCCTGCTATTTAGGTTTCCTAGATACAGGCAGATAGTCAAAATGTTACAAATTTTGGGTCAAAATCTAGGATATCATTTCTGGAAAACAGGTGCAAAGTGTGCATTAGTAAAATATGTATCAAGTACTGATAACAATATTCTTGTTTAAAATTATCTGAAAAAAAAATGAGTGTTTAAGAAAAATCATTTGTGTTCTGACCCACAAGACTTATCTTAATAAAGTTGGGTACTATTCATCAGAAACTGACCAAACTCAAAATAAGTCAAGTCCATCTTGCATGTTAGTACCTCCAATTTGTCTTTTTATGTTTATTGCGACCTCTCTTAGGAAAGATATAAAATATGTGTACCAGAAATGGAAAAGATTTAACTTAACCAGTAACTGAATCGGAAAATAAACAAATAGTTTTAAATATTTTACAATTTTAGGAATTCAGAAACTTTATAAATGCAAAAATCTAGAAAATTAGAAAATGTAAAATTAATTGTTGAAAAAGTTGTAAAAAATTTATCACCATAAAAAACGAACTTATTGATGGGATAAACCTCTTAAATTTTCCTCTGAATTTCTTTGTTAAATCATTGAATTGAGTTAAAACTTCAAACATTGTAAAATTTAAATTTTTGTGAAATTTACATTCTAGGTCAGGGTTCATTTTCAGTCTAGGTATTGGCAATTCATGCTAAATGTTACTTTTTATCCAAAACAAGAGGAAAAATTCTGAAATTTGATTGATTGTGTAAGATTAATGTTTAATTCTATAAAATTTTATAACTTCCATGTTTAAATGAATTTACCTAAAAATATTTTCTTTTATTATTTCATCATTTAATGATACAGTTAAAATATTTTTTCATCATTATTTTAAATTAATTTAATAATTACTATTATAAGGCGAAAAGGGTTGAATATATCAGATGAGTCATCGAACACAATCTGAATAAAATTTGCCACTGGTTCTACTATATTTTTAAAACTTTTCATGATACTATATTTGCATCAGCCATTTAGAGAACACTTCAGCAAGCAAAGATGTCAAATCACAGGAGAGTGGTTTGTTTTGATAGTATAAGTGAAATATTCCTTTGTTCGAATGTTTTGTATTTCGTCTATAGTGTTTGCATATTATTAAAGTTTCTTATATATATATGCTTGAATTTTTCATCATTACTGGGCCACTGGTTGATGAGCACGGAATTTTAATTCAGGACGATAGTGATATTGCTAATGTTCTTAATAACTTTTTTTCAAGTGTTTTTAATGATAACTGTATCTCAACAGTTGACACCAACAAGACACAAGCTATAGTACAGCTTGAGGACTTTGTATTTTCCAGGGATGACGTTTTACTTCATTTGAAAAAAATTAAAGAGATTAAGGCTCCGGGACCGGATAATATTTATCCAAAAATTTTAGTTGAAAGTGCAGAGGAATTAGCAGATGTAATCACAAACATTTTCAATGCTTCTTATAATTTGGGGACAGTGCCAGAGGACTGGAAGCTGGCTAACATTACACCGCTCTTCAAGAAAGGGTCTAAAGGGAGTGCGGGAAATTATAGACCTGTGAGTCTAACTTCGGTGGTTTGCAAAATTTTTGAAACATTGATGAAAATTAAGATAATAAATTTTCTAGCGACTAATAATCTATTGACTAGATTTCAGTACGGTTTCAGGAAAGGTAAATCTTGTGCAACTAATTTATTACATTTCTATGACAAAGTTGCCATGGCTTTGGACAATAAGAAGCCTGTAGATGTTGTTTAAATTGATTTTCAAAAAGCTTTCGATAAGGTACCGCATGTTGCTCTACTTAGCAAGTTAGCTGATATAGGAATAGGAGGGAAAACTTTCATTTGGGTAAAAAACTGGCGGACAGGAAGGAAAGAAAGAGTAGTTGTAAGGGGAAATTATTCTAATTGGAGTGAGGTCTTAAGCGGGGTTCCTCAAGGATCAGTGTTAGGGCCTGTTTTGTTCATTGTCTTTATGAACGATATTCACAAAAATATTTCTGGGAACATGAATTGTTTTGCTGATGATGTCAAAGTTATGGGAACTGTAGAAAATGAAGAACAAGCAAATCAGCTGCAAGAGGATCTAGATCATATTACGGAGTGGGCTGATAAATGGGGTATGGCTGTTAATGTTGGGAAATGTCAAGTGCTACATTTAGGGCATGGAAATAAGTGTACAAGTTATTATTTGCAAGGTTCAGTCATTAGTCATGCAGACAAAGTTACTGATCTGGGGGTCTTAATAAGTCAGGATTTAAAGTTTAGCCAACAGTGCAGCATTGCTAGCAGCAAAACCAATAAGATGCTTGGGTTTATCAATAGATCTATTTCAAACAAATCTAAAGAAGTTCTTCTGCCCTTATATAGAAGTTTGTTAAGGCCCCATTAGGAGTATGCTGTTCAGTTTTGGTCTCTTATCTTAAGAAAGACATTAATGTATTGGAAAATCTTCAAAGGCGGGCTACAAGGCTAATAAGTGGACTTTCCCACTTAGATTATAATTCCAGGCTTAGAAGGCTTAAAATGTACAGTCTTGAGCAAAGAAGAGACCGAGGGGACATGATTCAGCTATTTAAATTTATTAAAACGAAAGATGTTACGGGGCTGAAGTTTAGCACTGAAAACAGGACTAGGGGTCATTGTTTTAAGCTATTTAAATCTCAGGCTAACATGGATATTAGGAAAAATTATTATTTTAGCATGGTAATGGAACCTTGGAACAGCTTACCGGAAGAGGTGGTAATGAGCAAGGGAATATATAGTTTTAAGAGGGCCATTGATCTTCACTGGGGATTGTAAATTGACTAGGACCAGTCTAGTTGGGCCCAGAGCCTGTGGCTGGTCGTCACTTTTGTATTTCTATTTGTATTATTATTGTCATGACAGCCCTTTGTGGGTCCTGACCTACTTCAGAAGCCTTTTCCTTTCCACACATTTTTTGCTTTTTAAACTTAAAAGATTCACAAAAAACACCTCATGCTCCACACAGTATATCATGAGGCTTACAGATGTAAGTGATAAACAACATTTGCAACATTGTAAAAACAAAAGTTAAGAGTGTTGAGAGAGAAATAAAGAGTTAGCGAATTTAAGTAACAACAAATCTACAAAAATAACATTTTTATGGTTTTCAAATCTATCTCCAACATTAAGAAACCAGAAGGTACCAGCACACATATATGAAAGCAACATAAAGAAAAACCCCCAGCATTCAAGAAAGTCCCAAATTAGATAAACACAGTTTACAAATTTCAATGGCAAATACAACTTCATTAAAAAAATTAAGGTTTTAAAAGCTATCTACAAATAAAAAACTTGATGGCCAATAACCCACCTGTTTTAAGTCTTTCATTAAAAATTTCCTTTTTTCCACCAGTTCAACTTTTAGAAATTGAAAATTCTAATGAATAAGGGCATGAAGGCAGCCTTTCCACCCTTTTTTTTTTTTGGTCTTTCTTTTGATCTTCTACTTTCAGGAGTTGCGGTAAAGATCTTAAGGGCCGTTTTCTCTGCATTCATTCTAAGAAAGTGACCTGTACATCTCATTCAATCGGCAATTGTATTGTTTTAATCTCATAATGTGAGTGTGTACTTTCCAGAATCCGAGTCTTGGGGTCCCTTGATCCTTTTCCTACCCAGTTCTGTAAAGGCATTCTATTTTTTCTATTCTTTAGACTTCATTACAAGGAAATGTTTTACAGGTTAAGGCTGTTAGCAATAGTCCCATCCTGGAGTACCAGTCCTTGGTGTAACCCCAAGGACAAGGTATTTCCCCTAAGCAGTAAAGCTATTCCCCTGAGCACTTTTTACCCATTGTAGTTGCCTTTTACATCATACATGAGCTACATTGGTACTATTCTTTCATACCTGGTCACCATACGGTTGTCTCGTTGTTGGAGATTAGTATTTTAAAAAACTTTTTTTTAAATCTACTTTTGTGATTTTAATTCAATATTTTCGGATGTTTTTTCACTGAATAACTTGCTATATTAAAACTAAAATAAAATTTTGCAGGTCAACTACATAACTCATTCAAATAGTTATCTTGCTGCTTCAAATACTAGTGATTCAAGCTACAGAATCATTGTGTCGCATATGCCCTTGACGCCTGTGTATAGTAGCTTTGTTAGCAGAGTAAGTATTCATATTTATATTTCCTAACTGAACATATTGCAAGTTCTTGATCTAGTATCAAAAATGTGACCTTGTCAAGAATTCTAAAATGTCTCTTTCAGTATGTAAAACATTTTTTGAACACCATCAAGTCTTTATGTTTCCAAGTTTTACTAGTTTTTTGCAAGTGACATGGAACATTTTTTGATTTGACAATATTTTAAAATAAAGATCTGGCTGTTTTCAAAAAACAAAAAACTCAATGTAGCTCCAATGCTTGTGTAATTGTTGTATATTATTTAACGCAGCTTCTCTTTTAGTCAACATAGTCTTATAAGTGCCAACAACCATGAATAGGTGGTAAATGTGCTTTTAAAACATTAAATACCATGTTTGATACGCAATATGAATTTTCAAATATTTCGTTGATAATCTGCAGAGTTAATTTATTAATATTTACAATTGAATCTTTATATATTCTTTCTTTACTTCAAGAAATCAGAGCTCTGTTTTCAAAATATAAGCCACAAGCAAATGCTTTTTTTAAAATAAGTTTTTTTTTTATTTGTGAAGTTTGAAAGAAGACAGTTTGATGGTGGATACAAGCATTGTACTACAACAGCAAGTTTAACAGATTATTTTTCATCAATATCATAGTACTAACTGTACTTGCGTGGCAATGCCCATGCTAAGAATTTAAAGAAAGTCTCTTGAGTTAATAAAATCTCCATCTTGAGTTGAAAGAAATCCTTTTATTTACAAAGGATACTATATACAAAAACAGGAATTAAGTTATCTTGAAAAGTATTTTCGTAGGTGTGGAAATTGAGCCTGGATTTTAGGAATAATCACAAGAAATCGCATAGCAAAGAGGAAATTCTGGGAATTAAATATAATTTAGAAATATTTAATTTAGGACTAGCAGTATCCATGATGAGACTTTACATTCAAGATTCTGATCAGTCCACCAGTTGCTGTGTTATAAATATCCTTCGCTTTAAGAACTTTTAGCTCATTGACATGCTTTATCCTTTGAAAAATAGGAACGTGAAATTTAAATTGCACTGCATGTATTTATTCCGCAAGCTTTTAGCATCTGCTTTTGTTTTATAGTTTTCATAAATTTTTAATAATTATTTCTTTAACAGTTAATAATAGAGTCAAAAAAACTTTTGTTTAATTATTTTCCAAAAGTATTTTAAATTGTAGAATGCAATCAAATCCTCAAAATCTGCAATTGCATAATGATTGCTTATAAATAACTATGCATGTAGTCCTCACACAGGATAACTTGATACTGTTTCCATCAATCAAGAGTATTATCTTAACGTGTCTTCAAAACCACTTATCATTTAATATGATATGAAACTGCTTTTGAGATTGAAATTGAGAGGCTTCACTTAGATCATCTTACTAGTTACCCTACCTTAACATGAATGTTAAAATGTACTATCCTTGTCAATCCACTTATAGTAACTATATCTTCTTCACTAATTATTCCCGACTGACACATTAGAAGCAGTCACAAATAGTATAGTATTATAAAAGTTTCAGAAAAAACTAAACCTTTGTTTCTTACATTTTTGTTCGGTTAGCCCTCTACTGCCCAAATAATAATTTCTTATAGAAAAAAAATTATACGCACAGCAGTGACATGCAGTCCGCCCAAGCAAACCAAGCAGAGCTTGGGCACTCCAAAAATACATTTTCATTTCTCATTTGTATGCTCATAACTATATCTTCTTCACTAATTATTCCCGACTGACACATTAGAAGCAGTCACAAATAGTATAGTATTATAAAAGTTTCAGAAAAAACTAAACCTTTGTTTCTTACATTTTTGTTCGGTTAGCCCTCTACTGCCCAAATAATAATTTCTTATAGAAAAAAAATTATACGCACAGCAGTGACATGCAGTCCGCCCAAGCAAACCAAGCAGAGCTTGGGCACTCCAAAAATACATTTTCATTTCTCATTTGTATGCTCATAACTGACAGAAAGTATGAATTATAAATTTTTTCTTTTCTTCACTTTTACTGAAAATAAGCTAAGAAAAACATTTATTAGTCGCTCAAATGGCAATTTCCCGGGAAAACATATTCTCAGGCAAGGAAAGTGAGACCCACACTGCTGCCCATGCAAGGCAAGAAATGAAGGATTGACACACAACACAATGACACTGTTTTTCCTGTCCAATGATAAGAGACCACTGTTGGCTCCACTTCAGATTCAAAACCAAGCAAGCTGTTCCCTGCACAAGGAAGCAGTGTTGCCAAAGTGTCTTTTTTTTTGAGACAAATTTGAGAAATTTAGCATTTTTTGAAATCAGCTTTCTTGAAAAAAATTGTCTTCTTAGCTTTTTTTATTTTTGCTTTTTTTGGATGTCGAATAATTTTAAACAATCTTTTGACAAAATATCAAGTTTTTTGGACAGCTATTTGTTTTAAATTCTTCATAACTTAAAAAAAAATTTATTCGGTCTTTTTTTAACCGTGCTTCAGCTTGCTGTTGTCAGTTTGATGACGAATGTTTTTGTCTTCATGATAGTAATAGGCGATGACTTTTGGTTCATGGAGTATTTATTATTCCGAGATGGTAGATCGCTGCTTTCTATCGCAGAATGCTGATCTTTAGTCTTAATATGCAAATACATTAGAACGGTTTCTCAGCCCCATAATCGATGGCGCAGATACACTTTCTGAATGAGAATAAAGGCTTTTAAAGTACCACCACTGCTAAAAATTTCAGTGTCGCAGTCAGAGCCACATAAGTTTCCCCTCTCCTGTTATTCACTCATGCTTTAACTATTATTATTAGAAATACATCCGTTCTTTTAAAAACTACTCAAGTACTTTTAAAGTACTTTTTAAAACTACTACAAACAAATATAATAATAATATGAAGTAAATTGGACATTACAGCTGCTTGGGCACTCGCTTGTGCCACAGCATGTGCCTGATGCACAGAAAGTCAAAGAATAATGTATTTAACACATGTAATAAAATTTCATGTGACCTCAGAATAATGGTGGGCAGTAGAAGATTAAATCTAAACAGAATTGCATTAAATGTTATTCTCAGAATTATATAGTTTAACATGTTGCAGCATGTAGCATACCTATTGTTAAACAGTAACTGTAGTAGTTACCCCCATAGTCAAAGAATGATCAAAAACTTAATCATATTTCTGCTGCAGAAGACCTTAATGTATACATACACTTTATGACTAAAGGTATTGAGACACTTCAAACAAAAAATTGTATTTTTGAAAGAAATGCTTATATCTCCTATGGTAGCTTATTCCCAGCTATTTACGATGAAAAATGATCAAAAACCTTTTTCTGTTTCCTCAATTTGTTGTTCATCCCCTAAATGAATAGTAGACTTAATTTTTATTGGAAAATGGCAGCTGGACTATACTTTTTATGTGAAAAAAATTGCAGAGCAATTGGTTTTTTATTTCTCGAAAAATCCGTAAAAAATGTGAATTTTTGAAAGTGTCCCAATAATTTTGGTCATATAGTGTATGTATGTGCAATTGACATTAAACCATATTTAAATTTATTGCATGAAATGCTCTAAAACATAGGGATTTGTTTTCTTCAAGTTGGAGTAATAAAATTTTATGATTCTCTGTAGATCTTTTCTTTTTTATAGATAATTTTTTGTAGAGATTATTTTTATAAAACAAGTGTAAGATTTTTTGAAATTGAAACAAGTGTTTAAAGAGTAGAATGGTGCTTTATGCATTGCATGTATTTAATCATCCTGAATTTTCTTCAATACAAGTTCTTAAAGTTTTTTAAAAGCTTGTATGAGCCCTGGTATAGTAAAAGCAATATTGTAATGGATAAGCATACAAATTAAATTGCATACAATGTTTGACTTTTTCATGAATGCTTTTACATCAAGAAGCTGACATCTTATGGAGTGAAAAAGGGTTCTTAAACCCTGAAATGTGTGTATGCAATTTTATTTGCAAGTTTATGTCTTGTACCATGCCTTTTCTTTTTGCTTAATTAGACATTTTTAATAGCAACTACAGTCAACTCACAATAACTTGGATATTCTTTTATCTCGAAGTCTTCTTCCACTGCCAAACTCTTGAGAAGACTTAGGGAACTTCCCATAGCTCGAACTACCAATGACTCATAGATTTTAGTGTGTCCCCTTGGGACTTCAAGCTATCAAGAATTGACTGTATATTGATTGAAAGCAACGAATGCAGGTCAAAATCAAATAAAATGCTTCCATTATACAGTGTGTTCCATTTTAACCTGCAAGACCTCTATTTTTGCAATCGTTAGTTCTAGATGCATACTTCCAATTGCAAAAATATTCAAAATCAGTTGCAGAGTTAAGATGTTGAAAGTCTGAAGCAAAAATAAAAATGAGTCAAAAACGTACAAAATTTAACTTTTTATATGGGCCCCAGGTCCCCTAACTTATGTTTAGGGAAAAATTCTCCACTAAAAAAAAAAATGCAGCACAAAAAGTTTGAAATTAGTACGACCAATTTTTACGGTGATATGAAACGCAGCATTTTCACTTGACTTCAATAACACCTTTTGGGGGAAATATAGAGGTTAACAAGTGTTTAAAATTATATGTGTGCAAAGTGTGGTTTTTCAAATTATTAAATTACACAGGCCTACATGTTTTTTGGTGTTTTGAATTTGATAAGAGTCCTTAACTAATACGAGTATGCTGATTCTGAATATGAATTTGGTTTGAGCCCATCACGTCAAGATTTTTCACAAAATTAAAAAAACCTTATGAGATATTTTGCACTAAATCAAAAAAGTACCTTATTGATATTTCCTCAATTGCATTGATATTATTTGTTTAAAATGTCCTACCTCCAAGAAAACCAAATATCCACCACCAAGAAAGATGAAGGATACTAAACGCACGACTAAGGACAGTTTATATGACAGAACAAGTTGGGTTTTTCACCCCTCTGTATCTCACCCCCACGAAGACCCACGGAGTTGATTTTTGGTATACTTAAAATCTAGTGATCCCTGAAGAAGCCTTGATGCATTGATTAAAAACATTTTAGAATGATGTTATGTTTATTTCAATTCAGTGGCGACACTTTTTAATTTTCCCATCTTTCAAAGTCAACTTGACTGCATTGGCAGTTGTTTACGCAATAGTTAGCGTCAATTGTTTGTAATATATAGTTGTGTTTTGTTTTCTGAGTGTTTAGTGCATCGTAATGTCATCAAAAAAGTGTAAAATCTGTCCTAATGCATTTTGTTACGTGTGTGGTGATTTATTAATAACAAAGCATCAATGAAACATAACAGTATTTATCAAAAAAGCTAATAACCTTACTTCGGTGTTAAGCTTGGTGATCAGGACAAATGTTGGGCTCCACACTAAGTGTGATTAGCTACTGAGAAAATGGACAAAAGGTAAACATAGCTCTGTACCCTTTGGCATAAATAGAGAACCAAAGAAACCTTGGAGACGTCTGTTACTTTTGCTCCTGCAAATTCAATGGCTTCAATTCGAAAAATGAACATACAATTCAGTATTCTCATTTACCGTTTGCTACACGACATGTTCCTTTATGGACCAGGAATTCCCATTCCTCCACCTTTTCCAACCATCATCCAACAGCAATCATCAGATGGAAATTCAAACGATAAAAGCAATGGAGAAAAAGTGAAAAAACCAATTTTATTTTAAAAAAAACTCGACGATTGTCTTTCGTTGATAAACTGCATTGTTCTTTTTATGAACAACTCAATTTTGTAGGAATTTTCTATTAAATATAGTTTCAATAAATATTCTCCCAGTATTTTTGGCAGTTTCTATGAAAAATTTCAAACACACTTTTCTTGAAAACCTGAGGTGCTGGAAAAAACTAAACTCACATTTTTAATCAGCACATCGCATTTATTATAGGCAGGGCCGTCGACAGGATTTATGAGCCCCTATGCAACCTTCTTCAGGGCCCCTAACTTTTTACGTAATCTTTAACCTCCTCTTTCTAGCCTCCATTTTCACATAAATATTTAAAATTGATTTGCGATTTCAGGTATGGGGGACCCTTTTTGTAGCTCGGACAACTTTATATCGATAGCAAAACAGGCCATTTTATACTTTTTTCTTTACGATGTGTCTCTTCTTACGCGCGCGCGTGTGTATGTGTACTTAACAGAAATGAATAATTAAATAAATAAAAAATATTTCTGCTGTCTGTCTTTTTTTACCTCCTTGGAAGAGGAGGGATATCAGGAGAATGATGCAGGGATCTCCTTTGAGTTGAGGGTAGAATATCTGCAAGTTTAGGGGGTCGGGGGGTTATTCCCCCGAGAAAATGTTTGAAAAATACACTAAAAAATTCTGCATTTTGAAGCCTTATACGGGATAATAGGAACTACAACATGTGGAAAGAAAAAAGGAAAACAAAAATTTCTTAAACTTTACACTCTTTTGCAAACTAAAACAATACAAAATACAAACTGCTCGTGGTTTGACGAATCGTTGATATTAATCGATAGAGAGGAAGAGCGACGAGGGAGAAACGATGACGCATTGTCACTTGCTCACATCGACTCTCGGTATAATTAATTTTCTATCATCCCTTATCAACTCACCAACAAACAGAACGCTGAATTAACTGAAAAACGATCAAGATTAAGATATGCTTTAAAAGAAATGGTGGAAATAACAGCTTAACCATTCGGACAAATCATACTTTATACAACTGATAGGAAATAAAATTGAAGCACTTTTCAAGCAGTATCAGAAACTTTTTAAATTATTTTCAAGGCCTCTAGAACAATTAAAATTATTCAAAGCAGTTCATTTGTACTTTCTAATCTCTGATATTTTAATACTTGCTCGTATAGTTTTACATTCTAACTTAGTAAGAAACCCCTGTTAGTCTGCACTACTTGTATTTTTAAATAACAACTGGTGCAGAAAACGAAAAGGAATAGAGGTAGTGTAGTAATTTTTCTCATGCGAAATAGATTGACAGTATGCAGTAGAAGTAATACAAAAGCAGGCAATAACAAAATAACTTTCAATATACGGAATTCAGGTTTAAATAAATAGCAAAATGTGAACATGCTAGTCACGAAAATGTATCTCAAGCAAGCAATATGTTGCAGGAACGTCATAACCATACTCTTTTATATTTTTGATGCAGAATGTAGCGAGGAGCTGAATATGGCACATTTTGGCACCCCTTCTCCCCTCCTCGCATTTGAAGAAGTTTAAAATGTCCCAAGTTCTTTAGGGTTTTAAGCACGTGAAAATAAAATTCATTTTTAAAAGTATTTTTCCCTTTTTTTAGGATCGAATCATGCAATTTTTTCGAGAGTTGGGGGCCCCCAAAAAAGCAGGGGACCTAAGTTGTTATAGCTTGTTTAGCTTATAGGTAAATCCAGCACTGATTCTAATTAATGGTGACATAACTGTGCCCTTTTTAGATATGTAAGGGCGTTCTATGCACTTTGATAAGGAAACATCTTTCAAAGTGCCCCCCAATCGCCCCCTTCCTGTTTTTACTCTAGAAACAACACTAGAACTAATTTCAATTTGTATCACTGCACTCAAAACTAAATCAACTCACATTTTGAATCTTTTCATCGAACTGCGTCGCTTGCCTATGTTTTGAATCTCGAACGCTGAAAATGCAAGCGCTTATATTTATAAGTCTTTTTTTTTTAAATTTCTTTGCCACTTTTCCATTTCACTAAAATTCTGTTTAGCTTTCAAAAAGAAGCAATTTTTTTTAGCCTTGGAATTCACGCAAAAAAAAAAAAAGAAGTCACATTTATTTTTGGTTCAAGGCGTCGATAGTGGGCTATGAAGATAGGGACAAGTAGCATTTCTCACTTCGAGCCTGATCACTTTCACTGAATTCACTTCAATTGAAAACTAATTATCTTAACTATTAATCTTAACTCTAGGAGAAAGACTTCCTTCAAACTAAAAAGTTTTTTTTAAGGGGGAGGGGGATTTATCTTTATCTTAGGCCCGCTTCGCGGACCCCTCAATCTCTCACAGGCCCCTGTGCAATGCATAGGCTTGCCCCCCTCTCTCGACGGCCCTGATTATAGGGCACCTATTAAACTTGAAACACTTTTTCATGAACGAAAAAATGTAGGCCTGTGTTTTTCAAGGTTTTGCAGTATGTTTTTGTGTATCAGGGCATAACATTTGCATTTATTTTTGAATAGCAATGAAAAATATTAATACTGTGTTTGTTTTTTTTACTTTGATGACCTGTCATTCTTCTGAAAGGGCGATAAGTTCCAGTCTCATCTTCTGTATGGTCCCTTACAACTTTGAACTGAAATATCTCTGTGAAGTTTGGTCACACAAGTGTCAAGTTTTTTGTATCAGAAATAGTTTTCAATGGAGATTATTTCTCTAAATATAAGTTAGGAGAACTAGGGCCGTATAAAAAGTTAATTTTTGTATTATTTGATTCATTTCTATTTTGTTTCAAACTTTCAATATCTTAACTCCACATCGGATTTTGGATATTTTTGCAACTAGAAGTATGCATCTAGGACCAACGGCTGCAAAAATAGAGCTCTTGCAGGTTAAAATGGAGCACCCTCTATGTTCATGTACTATCGCTGTTATAAATTTTGTAAGCTTACTCTTAAAACTTTTTTTCTAGGCTCTGCGTTACCTGCAGCCTCATATTATTCTCTCCGCCCATGATCATAAGGTGAGATCATTTTTTAAGTGTTGTGCTATTGTGTAATTGTCACTTGCATTATCGTGAAAAATGTTTCTGTTAAATAAGTTTCATACATAAATTTGCTTTTCTTTCTAATGTGGCTGCATTAGGCTTTTTAGCCATTTGCAGAGCCAGTGCGATTCCCCACTACAGCAGCCAGTTTTTCATGTATCATTATTAAGCATGGATGTCAATGCCATAGGTAATTTTTACGCCCAGTTTTCCGCCAAGTGGAGAAACTTGGGCTCTCTTTGATGCAGAACTCCACTAGGGATTTAATGTTGTTGAGGGCATTCAAAACCAAACGAACGCTCTTAGGATCTTTAACATGTGGCATAATCATACTACATTGGCGTTGATGATTTTCTGTATCTCAAAAAATCCATGGGTCAGAACCCAGGACCACGATGCAGAAGGCCAATGCCTAACCATCACAAAACCCAGCTGTGGCTCATGCATCAATGTTATAAGTTTTTTTGATTTTTGTCACATTCATTAGAGAAAAAGCAGGCAACATGGCATTTGAGCATACGTGATGTGTTTTTCTGCATACATGAATGGTTGCTTTCACTTATGTACCTTTAGACATACTTTGAGTAAAATATAGGTGAATTTTAATTATATTCTTCGCTCATTTACCTTTTACTGTTACTATTATGACCTATTTATTATTTTTTTTAATTAAATCATTTGCTGTGATGTATAGGCAAGAGATTAATGTAGTTGTAACAGACAGGGGTGCTCACAGGGGGAGGGGGATTATGGCGCAAGTTGTACCATCTAGATTTTTGGAGGGATATTTTTTAATATTTTTTTACTTTATTTATTTCAATTTATCTTTTGATTTATTTTTAAGGAAAATTATTTATTATATTTTCTGTTTGTTCTGTTTATATTTTATTTCATTTATTTATTTTTTTAGTGTGTGTGTGTCATTCGCGTAGCACAGAACTTTTCAAATAAAATAAGAATAAGAATAATTAAAAATAAATAAACAAATAAATATTTTAAAAAAGTAATTAAGTAAAAAACATTTAAAAAATAAATAACTAAAAAAATTAAATAAAAATAAATAAAATATAAATAAATGTAAATAAATATTATATAAAAATAAATTAAAAAAAGAGAGGTAAAAAATAGAAAAGGAAAAAGTGGTTGAGAGGAATTTTGGGGGGGAATTTGTGCCATTGAACTTGGGGGGGGGGGGGATGAGCACCCCTGGTAACAGATTCAGATACTTCAGATGTTTTTATTGCAAAGCCAGTATTTGTTACAAAGTTTATGATATAAAAAATTTGCAGTTTACCCTATGCACACATGAACTTTTTTTTAAATTGTAAATAATATTTTGTTTTCATTTTAGTCTGTTCATTTGACTGCTGATAGACATACTGGAATCCAACTGCCTTATCCTGTTACAGATTTAAGTGGATGTTTATTCAATGTTACCGAGTCTTTTGTTCATGAAATCATTGTGCCTACTTGCTCATACAGAATGGGAACTCACAAGATGGGTTACGGTGCTTTAAAAATCGGTGAGTTTCACTTTTTTTTCTGCTTTTCTCTCTCTCTCTTTCTTCTGAATGATATAATACAAATATAAAAGTGACGACCTAGCAACAGGCTCTTGGCCCAACTAGACTGGTCGTAGTCAGTTTACAATCCCCAGTGAAGATCAATGGCCCTCTTAAAACTATATACTCCCTTGCTCATTACCACCTCTTCCGGTAAGCTGTTCCAAGATTCCGCTACCCTGCTAAAATAATAATTTTTCCTAATATCCATGTTAGCCTGAGATTTAAATAGCTTAAAACAATGACCCCTAGTCCTGTTTTCAGTGCTAAACTTCAGCCCCATAACATCTTTCATTTTAAAAACAACTGAATATCAAACCATTTATGAAACCAGATTTTGTAATACAAAAGTTGCCACATTCTTTTTGAGAAAATGTTCCCACAGTTAGACTTGGTCAAAAAAAAAAAAAAAAATTCAGGATTGCAATGGTTAGGCACTAGTGCATAATAATAAAATATTTATTCTCGGGTTCAACACGGTCAACTCGGCCTTTCATCCCTTCAGTATGTCCATAAAATGAATACCAAACCTTGTAACGCTGAAACACATGTCTGCAGTAATCTGCAATTCGTGCTTTTTGACATTGTTATTTCTTATTTTACTATTTATGCACAAAGTTATTTTTTTTAACTTAGGTTGATTGGTTCATTTATATTTTTTCAAACTAAAGCTAAAGGAAAATGTTGTCAATGTGTGAAAATAAGGGATATTGATGGAATTTTATCTAGCACATATTTACCGTATTTTATCAATCCACCTTTTAATGGACTAAAAAACAGTCCTTAAAAAAGTGAAATTGAAACTACCCAAAATTTTTAAAATCTTTGTAGATCAGTGCTGCTCTAGTATATCACGAAAACCACTTTCTGTAATATTCAAATCATTCCAGTTTGTCTTAGATTCTCTAAGGAAATACTGTCAGCCCACTTTTCTGGATACTGGATAAACGAATATCCCGCTTATAAGAATAAAACTGTCGTGAATGGAATATTTCGTCTTAAGGAGGAAATATTCTGTTCTTATTCCTATTGGAGATGTTTTTCTAAAAGATTTTATGTTTTATCATTATGTTATGCAATGAAGAAACAAAACATATATTAAAACATTAAAAAATGGGGAAAAATCCCAAGGTTGTGGTGATATAATTTTCAATATCACCACACCTTTATGCTCAAATAATGCAGGAGTACTTATCTATAACTTCATTAAAACCTTAAAAAACTACAATTCACTACTTTCAACTTATGCAGTATGTTTTTAATTTCCTTTTGTTTCTACATAGCTTTAAAAATAAGTTTAAATCATAGTTCAAAAGCTCATGGTCATCTTGATTTATGCATTTATGGAAAAATTTATTTTTGAACTGTAAAGAGAAATTTCAGAATTTTTTTTTAAAATCAAGTAAAAAAATATGTAGAACTATGTGATAACAGTAAAATATTAATAACAAAACAATAACTGAATGTAATAATAGTAAAGATATATCCTAAAAAAATGTTCTTGCCTCATCATTTCATAGTGAACTTTATGTACAGTTGAACCTGTTCATCACAAAAACCTCCCTATATCAAAAATTTTCCCTTTACCTGCAGATATAGTATAAATTCAGCATTTATCTTGAATGAATTTTCCCAAAAACTTTATATCTCGAATTCCAACTTTACCCTTTTGAATTTTTATCTCCAGTGATCTTCATTAATAGTAGAACCATAGCTATATGTAGTAGGGTCAAAAAGTTCCCGGAATAGTCGCTTACAGTCAAGTATTTCTTCGCTGGAAGGGAAATTTGTGTTTGGGAGGTTGACATCACTGCTAGTGAAGGTCATATGAGGTTCAACAGGCAGATGTTGTTAGTCTCGTGCGTGCGGTGTATTAATATTGTAGTCTCTGATTTCTCTTTCGTCGAATTGTGTAATGTCGTCATTAGAGCAACGTGGCAATATTAAATTCTGTGTGTTGCTGGAGAAATCACCCTCAGAAACTCTTGAGATGCTGAGAAAAGCATACGGAAACTCTGCCATGAAGAAATCGGCAGTTTACGAGTGGCACAAGCGTTTCCTTGGCGGTCGCACAACAATTGAAGATAATGTTGGGACTGGGCGGCCTTCCACTTCCACTACAGATGACAATGTTGAGCGCGTTCGAAAACTTGTGCGTGCGGACAGGCGAACAAACATCGATACTATTGCCTCCGAACTTGGTATTTCACATGGGAGTGTTCACAGCATTCTTCATAATGACTTGAACATGCATCGTGTTTGCTTACACATGGTTCCGAAAATGTTATCCCCTGAGCAAAAGGAAATGAGAGTGACCATGTCCAGGGACTTGATTGAAATGGCTGATGCAGACGACAGCTTCCTGCGCAAAATTATAACAGGTGATGAGACTTGGTGCTTTCTTTACGACCCTCAGACGAAACGGCAGTCTGCTGAATGGAAGTCAAAAAGTTGACCCAGAAAACAAAAATTTCGCTTGGACAGATGCCGGGGTAAAGTAATGTTGGAGGTATTTTTTGATTACCGTGGCTTGATTCATTATGAATTTATTCCTGAAGGGAGAACAGTAAATGAAGAAATGTACAGAGAGATCTTAAAACGGTTACAAGATTCAATTCGACAAAAAAGACCTGAAAAATGGGCAGAAAATGATTGGTTTTTGTTGCATGACAATGCCCCTTCACATCGCTCTCTATTGGTGAAACAGTACTTAGCTAAGAACAATGTTACCACTCTGGAACACCCACCATATTCTCCCGATCTTGCACCACCAGATTTTTACCTGTTTCCACGGCTGAAATTAGCATTGAAGGGACGTCGTTTTGCTAATTCATCGGAGGTGATTGAAAATGCGACGAAGCAGCTGAAAGAACTTTCAAAAACCGGCTTTCAGGAGTGTTTCCAACAATTGTACGAACGCTGGAATAAGTGTGTGGATGCAGGAGGAGAGTATTTTGAAGGAAAATAATGTAAGAATGTAATATATATTTTCAATTAAATTGTATTAACCAATTCCGGGAACTTTTTGACCCTACCTCGTATAATATAGACGTATACGTGCACACATTTGATGCTCTGTAGATGCATTTGCTGTAGATGTGTACAGTGGTTCAAAATTGTTGATAATATCCTTATTAAACACCGATTATGTTCAAAACCTGAAGATATATTATTGAAAAATGTTCATTATTACTTTCACCAAAACATGATTGAAAGCAAAAAGGCATTTTCTAACTGAAAATTTTATCTACTCACTGCATGTTTATTTTCATTCCTGCAGATAGTTTTGAGCTGTGTGCGCAGATACTTTATATTTTTACCTTACTATGAGTAGAACTTGGGAGGCAAAAAGCAGTTTTTCAAATTTCACCAATCACGTAGTTCTTCAATCCTTGTGATACATGGAGCCCAGAGAGAACTAGATGCACAAGGAGCAAGTTTTCTATCCATTTTAAAAACTGAAGGAAAAGGGGCATTGTTGAACAGTGAAAAAGCTTCCTAAGTTTTCTTTTTGAGTCATTGAGACCAGTTCTTTCATTGTGTTCTCTGGAGTTCTACCCATTCTAATGTTTAAATTATTTCAATTAAGGGAAAAGTAAAAATCTCAACATTTTTGAATGACAATCTTTGAAAGATAATTTTTGTCTTTGCATGTATGCATAAACTTGTTATTGATACATTCAAAATAAATTAGTAAAACGTATACAATGAAACCCCTAATTTACGTCCCCCAAATCTAGGTTGAAGTATGAAGTATGAAGTGAAAAGGGGGCGTTTGAAACCAGCACGAGCACCGAGACCACAGATCTATTGTACTATCCCCGCTTAGACTACTAAAGGGGCCCAGTAACACAATCTAGGTTTCTCCCACATTTAACATTTTTTCATCGGGTCCCGTCATCAATTTTGTTGCTATGTATTTCCCATATTTTGCGCTTTCCAGCATTTTACGTTTCTTCAGTCCAGTCCCTAGAGAAACATAAAATCGAGATTTCACTGAAGTAATATTACGTCATACTGTAAAATGTTGAACAATAACAATGCAAAAGAATCTGTTAACTTTTTGGCTCTGCTCTAATTGCTTATTTTGGTAACTTTCATCAAAACCTCCGTATCTCAAAGCCTCCATATCTCGGACGTTTCTTCTGTTCTATTAAATTCGAGATAAACAAGTTTGAGTGTATATGTTAGTTATTTACATTTTAGATGAATTAAATGATGTGATAAATAATTTTGTGATAATTTAGCATCATGGATTCTATACTTTTTCTTAATACATTGTTTTGTTATTTTATTTTTAGATAGCAGTGGCAAAGTACTTTATTCTGTTCTACCTCTGCCTTCACGGTTCCGACAAATATATACGTACTTATTTGTTGTTAGTGTTATCTTTATCTATGTTTTATTATCACTTGCATTGGGTGTTATTAAAATAAGTTCTCAAAGAAGTTTCTCCCGTTTTAGCAAGCATAGTAGATTAATCTTCTAACACCTTCTAGTCTAGGTCCTTTTTTATTAATATACTGTGATGATATCTTTAGCCGTTTGAAAAATGTTTTGGTTATTATAATTTTAGTGTGTAGCATACTATTCTTTTTATTAGAAAAGATTTTAAAACCCAAGTTCCAACTGATTTTTATTTTTTACTGTACTACAGTAGATTCCTGATTATTCAGACCTTGATAATGCAACCAAATCCAGAAAACTTACGTTTCGGCAGGACAAAAAAAAAAAAAAAAAAAAAAAACTGCATGAAAAACGTATTGCTGACACATTCCCTATAACCCGTATTGGCATAAATTCAGGCATATTTGATTCCTATTTAAGCTGACTTTTAAGGATTCTGCTGTGCTAGGTCGGTAAAAGGGTACAAAACATTAACATTATCATAGTTCTACGATCTGAAAGCTTAAATTCTTCTCACGCTTTTAATTTTGCTCTCCAAATATTTTGTATGCATAAGACAGCATTTTTGGAAAACATGATGTATATTTTCCTAAAAAAAAGTTAGCAACAAATGTGTATTATGTAATTACACATACATTTACTAAATAAGTAAACCTTAATTTTTATTAAATTATACTGTAGCAAATGTATATTTTCTCTGAGAAAATATTTCTTGTACGCTTAATAGTTAGACAAATATTCTGGATCACAATGTTAATTGGATAATAAAAAATTGACCGATAACAAATTAATGTATGGCAAACTTTATAACATGAAGTTTGGTATTTAAGAGAGGAACAAACTTGGAGAGTGTTCATTTTATGTATATGAAATTCTTTAACTTTTTTTTTTTGTCAATTGTAAATTTTAAAAATACATAATTTTAAGTCTGATTTATATTTTTGATCAAAACTGTTTGATATAGAAGAAATACAACCCAGGAGAATATATATCTACTCTACAAAAGGTAGCATAAGTGGAATCATTGAAACTTCGTTTCCCTTTTGTTTGTGATCAAACTTGCTGAGAAATTGAGAAAAAATTGTGCATCCTGCAAAAAAAAAAAAAAAAAAAAAAGCTAGAAATTGATATTACTCTTAAGAAAACATATCTTTATTAATTATTGTTGATAAAATTTGTAATATGAAACATTGAAATAATAATTGTGACATCTTTTATATATTGTTATTAATGTATGGAAAGTAAATTAATGTTACTATACATTGCCTAAAGTAGAGAGTGTTCATAGATTTAGCTTCAATCTGGGTTCCCAAGAGTACTTACTCATCTGTGAGAAGTACAACTTTTAAAAGATATTTCACACATAAAAATATCAATGTGGGAAATTCTTGTGATTTTGTCATGTTTATTAAATTAAATCACAGTAGGCCAAAAAGGGGGAAAATATGTAAAAGGAAAAATGCATCTTTAAAAATGCTAAAAAAGCAGGGCTGGCAATTTTTAAAACTCTGACTATGTCAATATTAATCCTCTCCTTTTTATCATTTTTCCTTTTTTGAATCTCTTCCAGCCTCCAACTTATCCTACAGTTATGTCCATCGATCTATTAACAATTGCCCAAAGTGATTAATTAGTTCAGTAAAAGCTTGATTTCCCATATAATAGGAGAAGCACCATGCAAATTCTAGCTTGATATAAATGTACTGATATTACAAAAGTCATAGTTTCAAAAATGAACCATTCCCACCCAGTAGTACAAAAATTGTACTTTATTGTTCTAGACTTTATTTGTTACACAGTAGAAGACCGTCATCATGAACGCCTCGGAAGCACAGCTTTTGCCTTATACAGGTTTTCATGTAATATACATACAGGGATCGCGCTAAGGATTTCGAATCGTTCGCCAGTAAATTCGCCAAATTTCAAAAGTTTTAGTCAAAGACTAACTTTTACTCATTTTAAATGTATTTTTGTCTGCAGAAATATTTAATCAGAAAGTGAAATATAACTTAATTTTCGACAATTTTTTGAGGATAAGGGCAGGGGTATATCCAGGAATTTTTGCCCGTTTTTAGGAATTTGGTGAGGAAAAAAAATGCAAATTAAGTAGTTACTTTTATCACAAATCATATCTAATTTTTCAAAGGAAAAAATGGCTAAAAACAACTTCAAGTGATATTTATCATTCTTTAATAAATTTCAGAGTAGAAATAAAAGCTTTTAACGAAGTAAAGACTGCATTCCTGTCTTACTCCGATGTTTCAGACATTGAACACAATGAAGCAAACGCGCCATTCAACAAGGCATCCGCCAACACTCTACTCGGTAGCCACGCTGCGCACTCGATATCCAATCAGCGAGAGGCGCAAGTACAGTGACGCAAAGAGGCGAGAGGCAAACGTCATCCTTTCTCCGATCCGATGGACGGTAACGCTCCGATCCAATGCTAACACGCATGCGCGCACCTCAATCTGCTCGGAGTGCTCCGAGGATAAAACAACTTTCAGTGATTGCTATTCTGGGAGTTTTGTGAAAGGTTCGTTTTTAGGGGTCGGAATTTTGTGAAGGGTCCGGTTTTAGGGGTCCAAATTTTGTGAACAGACTTAATTTTTTTCTAGATTGACTTCTGAAGGGAGATTTTTTTTTCCTCTGTGTATATTTTAGAGAATTTTCTGTTCGCCAATTAATTCGCCAAATTCGAATTTTGTTCGCCGATTTTACGATTTTATCGTATTTGGCGCATTGGCAAATGCTTAACACGGTCCCTGTACATAATTTCACAAGTTTTCAAACTAATATTCAGAATATATGTTTGCACTTCAGAATGAGTTTTAACTGCAATGAGTGTTAAAACACTAATTATTCAATATAATGTATATATTGTCAATCACAAATAAATATATATCACACTCAAAAGAAAATGAAGTATCCTGCACTTCTGCTAGCTCCATTGTTTGCATAACAGCTGTATTTTCAAAAGCAAAATAATATTTTGGTAGAAATTGTCATGTGACATTAGGTGTTTTTTTCTCTCCCCCAAGAAATGACGGGATACTTAAGGTAGCCCATGCAGCGCTGGGCCCGGATTTTTGGCGAAGTACACTGCTTGACAATTGCTAAGGAACAATTACGTTTTTTGGAATAGTTAAGAATAGATAATGATTAAAGAAACAGAATGAAATATATAGTTAGTAGGGAGGATGTGCCTTTATTATCAGTACAAAATAATACAGATATTACTTCATCAATGAAGAAAAAACTTAAAAATAAAAAAAATAATCCTACTTAAATGATTTTCATACAACCACAAAAAATGATCAAAGTCAGAATGATGCAGACCAGAGTACCTTAATATGATGTATGATTATCAGGGACAGTGATGCACAATTTACATCTGTTTTCCATACTCCCCACTAATCATTGAGGAGTGCTTGGGGGGTGTTTTTCCCACTCCTCTCTCAATGCGGATTTGAGTTCTTGTACTGTTCTGGGGGGGACGGTTCTTCGCTCAACACGTCTGCCAAGAGTCTCCCAGGCAAGTTCAATAGGATTTAAGTCGGGGAAAGTAAGCAGGCCACTGCATACAGAGAATGTTTTCACTTTTCAGTGTGTCTGACACTTCAATGCTCTCGTGTGGCCATGTATCGTCGCCCGTAAAGAGAAAGTATGGACCTACAGCCCCCCTAAAAAGACGAACATGGTCCAGCATAACATATCTGCAATACATTTGGGACGTATCGCTTTCTTATTCAAAAATGTGAATCGGTGTTCCGCCATTGTGCATGATACCTGCCCACACCATGACGCCTGGGCCGTACCGATCACGTTCGCAAACAAATTTTTATGCGTAACAAGTTCCACGCTCTCTCCACAGTAGTCTGTGATTAGAATCACTCGTCACACTGAAACGAGATTCGTCAGAGAACATCACTCTAGACCAATTTTGATGATCCCACCAACATATTCTTTACACCAGCGTAATCTCTCTCGAAAATGGCATAATTGAACTTAGATGCAACGTATGGGCTTCCTTGCATACAAACCGACATTATTTACTCGCCGTGAGATGGTTCTTGCAGAAACATGCGTACCGGTAGCAGTTGTTAGACTTGCAGCTATCTGTCCAAGAGTGAAATTTCTGTTCCTTTTTGCCACGAGGGCTACATAGCGATCCTCTGAAGGTGTCCTCCGCATTTCCCGTTTCAAGCATGACATAGTGTTTAAAGCAGTTTTTAAGACAAGTGGTTTTCGTTTTTTTTAATTGAATTTTATGAAAAATACCAAGCTGCTCCACAAAATTTCAAAATGCTTCTTAAAATCACCACAGATGCTCCTCAAATTGTTTCTCCAAGGTTGGCTCACAGACATATACTGAATCCTCATTGCTTGGAAAATAACATATCAAAATTTAAAGAAAATAAATTTGCTGCTGCCACTGCTTAGATTATCTGGAATTTCCCAAAATCATTTAAGCTTCAACGGAGTATAAAATGCATGCATTCCAAATAAACATGGGATTTTTTCCAATGTATTATAACCATAAACGTCAACAAGAAAGCTTCCTCTGGTCTGATTTGTTTATTTCTTTCTGTTGCCTTGCGAAATGTGGTGTTGTACGTAATTGATTGGTTAGAGAATATGTATATATTAGGGTGGTCCTTATTTATATGGGGAAAAAAAATTCAGAATTCAACAAGTGACGCCCCCTAGTTTTGTGACACTGTGACATTATAATAAAAAGTAACGTGTGCAAAATTTGAACTCGATCAGTCAATAATAACACGTGCCCTTAGGCCGTTGAACTTTTTAACAATTTGATAATTTTCCCATAAATCTTCGAGTTTTTACTTCAGACCCAGTACATCGTTTCTCCTAGGTTTGCAAAATATTTTTACAGTGAGGTAGCACTAAAATTAATCTTTTTAATTACTTTATATCATCTAAAGATTTTACGTAAAATAAGAATGAAATAATGCTTTAGAAATGTTCCTTAATCATACGCTTTTTTCCATGTATCTCGATAGTGTGTATTTTTTCCACTAGTCTTGGACGGTCTGTAAAATCAATTGTTTTTGTGACTCATATTTGGTAAATTAGTTGTGAAATTCTTCGATTAATTGTGCTCCTCTTTCAATTATATCATTCACAATTTTCAGTATTTTAACGATCTCTCTTCCCATTAAATAGCTTCCTTCATTTTGCCGTGAATCAGGATCAAATAGAAAAAAATCTTTTAGTATTTGTAACATATCCCCAAACAGTTTTATTGACTCGTAATTGATTCTATAAAGAGGAAGATCTTTACTAAAATAGTATTCCAAATCATCTACTGTTATCTAAAATTGGTTAAACAGTCATCAGACACGTCTTCCTTATCACAAGCATTTTTCGGACTAGTCATTTCCTATCTTCAAAGTTAATTCCTTCATCTATTACCGCAAAGCTACTAGTTTATCCCCTAGATACCATAAGTGATTTATGAATTTTCCAATCACTGCTTCTGCTGCATGTTTTTCATCATTTTGTATGCTGTTAGTTTTTCAGACATATTATATTATTCAAAGGAGCCTCGATTGAGTGGCTGCGAAAAACCATATCTTCATACAGCATTTAACTGTAAAACAGCTTTGTAAAACAGCATTGAAGGACTTTCTTTTCATGTAAGGTCAATTTAAATTGTTTCCTAAATATAAAAATTTTCAAACAAAAATTCCTTTTCCCACCTATGTGGCTCAGGGATAAGCTCCAGGTTGCCGAAAACATATCCCTGTAGGAGGAAAGAACATTAATATATCATCAACATCGTCTTTTAAAATTTAAGTGGTATGTGTACTTGATTGAAATGTTATAAGTTCTGAATGATGGAGATCTTTCCACAAAGTTTTGAAGCGCTTAAATAATTGAATATCTGATCTAGAACTAAGAAAGGCAAGAACTTCTTTAAGGACTCACTCTGCAGTACGATTTCAAGTGCATGATGATGGCAATCCAAATGTAATATATCACCATTCAGTTTTTGTTCTAAAAAATTGCATGCACAATTTATACGGTTGATATTGCAAGTCGTTGTATCAAACACTACAGCTACAGCAGTTAGCAATAAAGTGCTATCATCTAAGATAGCATATACAACTGAAGAAATATGTAAGGAATTCCGAGTAGCTGTTCAATATTAGGACCTGAAGCTATCACGGTAATCCAGTCGGTGTTCTTTTTCCAGTTACATCTGAATGTAGCTTTGTATCCCAGTGAATAACTACAAAATCTAAATTTAAATTCATGAAATTTAATTTTACCTCTCGAAGATTTTCTCTTGCTCTTTTAAGGAATGTACGATTGATCACTAGGTCATTTGGATTTAAATTTACTGCATCTACATAGGCTGTAAATAAATGAAAAACATCTTTATCCCTAATATGGCATTTGTCTAACAGTGATGAAAGGCGAGATGATATCAATAGTTGGCAAGCTTTTTTACATTGTGGTAGACCAGCTGTACAAAACAAAAGTTCAACAGGTTGGGATAGATACCCATTTCGTTTTCTAAATCTTGTGAATCGCAAGAATTTGATGATAATAAAGGACTATGTATTGAAATAGAAGAAAATTAATTTATAGATTTCTACATTGTTCCAATCTGGATATTTTTTTAATTTTAGCCACTTTAATTTTATATTTTGGCTTTATAAAATACGGTATGTTTTTATGTTAGGAGTAATCGAGGATTTTTCGAAATTTATACCTTAAAAATTAAAAACTGCATAAGCATTTAGGTATGTTTATAACTAAAGAACAGCGAATTTAAATATAATTGCAATTACATATATTTATAGCATTGAAACCTTGCGATTCTATTTGCCACACCTATTCCACACAGGGAATTTTGTAAATCAACACCCCAAAGACTGGAGGAGGCAATTTGTTGTTGTCAAAGATCATTCATTAATGGCCTAGGTCATTCATTAACGGCCTATAGAATACCCTGTGTTCATCATGGTGGGAGGAAACGTTCCCCTGCCGCTTGGTTGGAACAAGCGCAGAAAAGCGGTACGTTTGACCCAAGGCCATTGGTGTACATGTACTCTCTGTAACATGTGAAATTTTGCAGAATGAAAGTGAGAGAATGGTCAGTCTAGAAGTAGCAGCACCTATTGAGGTTCAAAATTACTTTAAATATAAAACGTTAGAATATTTTTACATAAAAATTAGAAAATCCGCAATTTTTTCTTCGAAACTCAAAAAAGGGGGCCCTAGGAGCAGGTGTTAATATTCATGGATTTACTTAACATTTTACAAAGAATCATTTATTTGTATAATGGAACAAATTGAGGGGGCGTCGCGTAAAATATCTGCAACTTCAAAAATAAGGACCACCCTAATATATATATATATATATGTATAAAATTTAATATTGACTTTACTAAGAAACTTTTGAAATAATAGCTATAATTTAATAAATTGACGCAATGCCAAAAAAAAAAAATCACTGATCCACTAAGAAAATTTTTTTAGAGACTATCATTAATGTAAGTCTGCACTGTAGTACATTCAAATATGTATGTTATATATTGATAAAAAGTTCGATGTTTCAAAACATCGAGGTTTTTTGGTCAAGGTATCAATACCATCGATGTTTTAGTTTTGACCATCGATGTTATGAAACATCAATGTTTTGCCATCGATGTCCCACCTCTACTCTAAATTCGTACATATCATGAAAACAGCAACAGAAGCGAAAATGGGCTCATATATATCTTCCTGTAAATTTTACCACAGGCAAAGCCGTGGCAGGTATTGCTAGTCCCTGTATAAAATTTCACTAATGCAAAAACGGGGAGTGGTAATACTTCATCTTTAAACGTTGTATCTTTCATATAAAAAAGTTTTTCAAACATTCTCTCGAGTTTGAACAGTCTCACTCTAATTTCAACCAGCTGGGAAGATTTTCTCACCCATTTTCTCCCCCTCTAATGGGAACCCTGCTTCTGAAGAGCATTTATTAATGTTGTTATTAAATAACTTATAAATAAAAAGGTTGTAGAAAAAGTTAGTTTTTAACATTTGAGCTTTATATGTGATACTGTAACTATATTTGTATTTTTGAAGATAAATGAATCTCATGTTTTTTTATAAAAAGGAATCTCATTTTATTTTTGTACTTGATAGAAATGAAGTCTGAGCTTAATGTATTTGAATTCATTTAAGTGATTTCTGTAAAACCTATAAATTGTTTTATGTTTCCAAAATTACAAATATGGTACTCAGAGTAGAAAATAATGATTGAAATTAAGAATAAAAAAGTAAAATTTTAAGCATGCCTGCAATTTGTCTGTTTTTTTCATATTCAATGGTTCAAAAGTTATACTGAGTTAGACAAAGTTTGTTTTAGTAAAAAGTATGTCAACTAATATTTTCTAAAAACCGTGTTTTATTTACAAATCCATGCATCTTTACACTTTGAAATTTATTATTGTGTTGAACACTAACTTACTAATTATCTTCACTTAGTGATTAAAATGTTGCAAACAGTAAAATAATGCTAATTCTTTATTAGTGAGTTAGATCATCATTTACAAAGTTTTATAGAAATTGAAATACACAAATCACATGAGTTAACCTCATGTATTGTTCTGTGTTTCACTGAGAAATTCTAGGCATCTAGGTCACAAAACAAAAACATAGTGAATTATAAAAATTCAAAACTTTTAGCATTTTCCAATAGTGGTTTTGGATTTATAATGTTTTTTCATTATTAGTGTTTTTGGATTCCCCCTTTTACACAGATACCAACATTTTACTTCTTGATATGGCAAATGTAAAAAAAAAGAACTTCTCTTCTCATCAGGCATGCTAATATTGACATTATCATATGTGGCGTACGTCAGAGAGCACATAACCTACCTTTGCCCCCAAACCTTGAGGTCTTTTTGGTTCAGTGGTTAAAGCACTGGGTTAGCATCACAAAGGTCCGTGGTTCAAATCCCGACCCGGACAATCATCATCCACGTCATGGTGATCCATACGCCACATAATGATGGCCCAGCATCTCAACAGATGGCGCCATGTAACGTATCGTTAGGAATATGCCATGGACCCTTCATTCCTCGAGCACTGAGCAACTTGCTCAAGTCGTCCGCCCGACTCCGGATTGCTCATATAATTGCAACAGCACAACTACAGCCAGAACGACCGGTTTGTCAGCTCCCCGCATCTGATAATTAATTTTAAAAAATCGAATTGCTCTCTCGCTTCCCTGCTCCATCACTTAGTGGGGGGAGTAATGTGGTGTATGTCAGAGAGCACATAACCTAACTTTGCCCCCGAACCTTGAGGTCCTTTTGGTTCAGTTTTTAAATCACTGGGTTAGCATCACAAAGGTCTGTGGTTCAAATCTCGACCCGGACGATCATCATCCACGTCATGGTAATCCTTACACCACACATATATATATTTTTAGTACCTTGTGATATGAAAATGAGGGTAAATGTATAGTGTAACATTTCTAACCATGATACTGATACACATTAAATATTTTTATAGCTGATTATAATATTCTATCTTACCGTTTTCAGAGGTTGTGCAAATTGCAAAGGTGGTGATTTATTGTAAATAATTAAATATGTTTCCATTAATGCAGTATTTAATATGAAAAAAGTAATTTTATTTAAATTTCTGTTGCAATTGAAATGTAATTGAGAGTGAATAAAGAAAATTCTCTATTATTTGTGACTGAATTTTTTATTATTAGTTTTTGAGCAATCATGATTGCTTATTGTTCTCACTTGACAGTTTAGAATTCCTATGATTTTATTTTCCCCCGCCTCCCTCTGCAGCAGCACCATCGGCCGGCTGCCTCACGATGCTGCTCCTCTAGCAAAAAGCATCTCCAGTCTGCGTCACTTACTTGCCTACCTTTACACATACACCTACACACACAAACACATACACACAACACGCATACATAAACCTACACATACACACACAACTACCCACACATACACAAACACACATACCCCCATGCACAAACAAACATACCCCCCCCCCACACACACACATGCCTACATACAGGCACACACACTCGTGATTGTGAAAAACATAATTTGCATTCAAGATGTCAAATTTCAAATTATTATTACTTTCTTCTATATCTAATATATAGAAAAAAGTATTGGATTCGTGCAAATTTTCGAATTTCGAATTTTGACGGATTCAAACGTTTTGAGGTGTGCTGAGTCCATTTCGACTATTTTTGGAAAATGTCTGTCTGTCTCATGGGTGCAAGACCTTTCGTCTTAGGACGGATTTCCGTCTTGGACAAAATTTCCGAGACGGAAAGAAATTCGATGACTTTCCTTCAGTTTTTACTTAAAAAATAAAAATTGAGTGTTAGAAAAATATGCTTTAATATTACTGGACCGTTCCATAACCACGAATTTACATCGACATTTTCTCGAATTTCCGCCATGGGCTTGTTTTGTTTGCGTGCTTTTGTAGGAGTGGCTTTTAAACTCGCGCCGTTTGACTTTTTTTATGTTGCTCTGTTATTTCCAACTGCAAACGGCGGAGTTGCTCGCTATTCTCCCTGATTTTTCGAATTAATCGTCTCTTATTTGAAAATTTAGCCTTTTCTCTTGCATTTTTGGTCATCCTTTCATTTTTTCTTCATTTGCGGGTTTTTTTTTTTTTTTGTAAACTTTATACGCATAAATGAAAATTATGTGCGCTCTTAAAATGTCTTAAAGTTGAATCTGAACCACCGATTGAAAGTGATCGCTGACGGGATGAAATGTTTACGCCACAGCAAAGGGCGTCCACATTCCAGGTAAAACGGAAACTATCAGGGATTTTGAAGATTTTAGTCAAAATGGGAATTTTGGAAAGAATCGGGGGGAAATTTCAAACTGGTTTGAAACACCAATGGACAACTGTTCCTGCATTTTTGACATGTTTTTGATAAAATATTCTAAAACTTGAGAAATCACTAAATTCTACTGTCTTTCAATCTAACACTAGCTAGAATGGAAATATGGGGGCGGGGGGGAGCGCAAAGGGAAACGAAGAAAATAACGGCAGCACGAGTTAGCGAAAAAAAGCTGCTCTTGCAATAAGTAAGGGTAAGTCCGCAAATTAACCCATGATACTGTGGTCTTAAAACGTTTATATTTTGGACAATCTAAGAGGGGGGGGGGGTTACTCAAGGGCTCTGGAATAAAATATCGATAAACTGAATCGAAAGCCATTTTTGAAGCTAGGAGTGGTTCAGGATTTCTCCTTTGCAAACTATTAAAAATTAAGTCAAACATGATTAGGCTGTTTTAATGATGTAAAAGTGGGGAGGAGGAGGTTAAAAAGAAAAAAAAACGGAAACTGGAATCCTAAAAACATTAATTTAGGCAATCATTGGTGAATTTATGAGAGATGGTTTTGGTTTTCTAATCTGAAAATATTTTGTAGCTGATGTATTAAAAACTATTTGAGGCTATACTTAAATGACCTAAGGAAGTTGAGTCTATACTAAAATGACTTAATGGAGTTGGGGGAAAATTTCTCCATGCTGAAGTAGTGAAATGCTATTTTGGCCTTTTTTGAGTGAGTTAAGAGTTGGGGAATTCGGGGGTCTTTCTTAAAACATTTTCGAAATTGAAGTCTGAAAACTTTAAGTTGTCTTTGGCGATGTGGGGAGAGGAGTTGCTTTTTCAACAGAAAAATAAATCTTAAATAGAAACTTACACTGCTTTCAGTAAACACAAGGGGAGGGGTGGGGGGTATTCCGCCGCCCAGCCCGAAATGTTTTGGTTTCTGAAATTTTAAGAGCTCTGTTTTGGGCTATCTTTGAAGGACTTAAGGGGGGAGGGAGTGGAAAGTTTGTTTCAAAAAGTTTCAGAAATTACAGTTTTAAAACTTTTAGACGGTCATAAGTCATGTATATAAGTAAGGGGGTACTGTACCTAGGAAAAAAAAAAAGAAACTGAAGTCTTAAAAAATCAAATTTAGGATATTTATGGTGAACTCAGAGGAAGGGGTTTGAGAGTTCTCTTAAGAAAATTTTTCAAAGCTGAAATGTATTTAAGTGCCTTAAGAGGGATGTGATTCTGGCTGGGGCCCTCCCTGGGGTGATGATTCGGTTCGCCCATTGCTCTTTTTAAATTAATAAATATTGGAAAGTGTACCTCGTTTAAAAATATATCTACTTCACTGAAGCGGTTTTTTATTGCTAATTTCACCACCTGCTATCTTATAAAAGAATTCTTTTTCAAATGAAGACTGTGAGGAAATGGTGCCAGTTCATTATCATTAGTCGCCCATACCATTCCCCCTCCTTTTCTTCTTTTCTGGTTTGATGGCGCTACCATGGGTAGATGATCAGAACTGATTTATGTTGCAAAAGTGAAAATCTTATGTCTCAAGCGATTTTATTGCTGCAATAAAAATGTTTACGATCGTAAAAATACTAAGGGCGGTAAGTGCCGAACGCTTTTACCCCAAACATGATTCAACATTGTCTGAAATTGCGTTTTTGTAACTTCAACTTCAAAATTTTGCGGGAGGAGAGTTCCTGAACTTCATCCCTTCGATAATGCATCCAAAAAGCTTATAACATGTTGTGAAAAATGGAGTCCAATTTCGTTTTTAAAGCTTCAATTTGGGGGAGAGCCCACAGCGCCCCCTCCCCCCACTTTCTCTAATATTTTTGAAGTTTGCCCAATATTGTGATTTTGGGACTATCAGTTTGAAAAAAATAATGTAAGAGAGTCACTGAACCTCTCCTTTCCCTGAACTTTACCAAAATGGCCCACTATTGCGTTTTTTTGGCTTCAAATTTGGAATAATAAAAAAAAAACAATCTAGGGGAGAGCCAGACCCTACGTTATTGGCGACTGTTATGTATTTGGAATTACGATGTCAAAACGCTTAAATATTACCATTTAAACCTGGTTCATGTTGTTAGAAAAGTCAAAATCTTAAAATACAAACCAAACCAAGATTCCAAAATTGGTATCATTAAAATCTACAACATTTATACATATTTTTTTTGTTTAAGCACGTATGCTTGGGGGGGGGGGGGGGGGACTGAAAATATTTTCCGTCTTGGACACATCACCAAACTTGCACCCATGGTCTGTCTGTGTGTATGTGTGTGTGTCACGTCTGTGTGTGACCAGTTTTTTGTGGCCGCTCTACAGCAAAAACTACCGCATGAAATCGAACGAAATTCGGTACACATATGTGCCCCTATGCGAACTTGTGCCCATTGGTTTTTGGCACGAATTCCTCCAAGGGGGTGGAGCAATGGGACGTTTTTTGAGTTACACCTGCTTGCTATTCCTCAGGAAGTAACTGGCGGAATCAAACAAAATTTGGTCCATATTTGCCATCAACAGGAACAGGTGCTGATTCAATTTTGGTGTCAATAACTCAAACGGGGGTTGAGTTAGAACGTTTTTTGTCGTCAATTGTGACTGCTGTATCTCAAGAAATAATGAACGGAATGAAAGAGAAATTTATCGGCAAGTAGCCTTAGTGGGTATAAGAGCTGATTTTATTTTGGTGCCAACATCTAGAAAGGGAGTAGCGCAATCGCCCGTTCTTTTTTTTCATTGTGAGTGCCCTTTCTCAAGAAATAATACTACGTTCTGGTTGAAATTTGGAATATATGTTAATCCATATGTAAACAGGCTTTGGTTCAATTTTGACGCCAATCGCTCCAAGAGGTGTTGATTTTTTTTTTTTTTTTTTTTTTTTTTTTGCGAATAAAAATAGCTTTGTTAATGCAACAATAAGAAAGATAAATCGTAATAGATTGTCTTCTGCATATTTCTCGGGATTTTAATTGTATGGAAATGATCGGAAATATTATCTCAATGATTTAAAACTTTAACCGTTGCCATTTTATGTTTGTTAACATATAAAATATTTATAATTAATTCAAGCAAGGCTTTTAAAATAACTTTCAATTTTCTCTCTTTGCTTTGCTTTTGCAATAATTCAGACATTTGGATGGTCGTCTAGTTTTTGCATGCGTAATTTTGTTTTTGTTGGGAATATTGCATATTGTCGAGCATGGGGGGGGGGGGATCAGGGAAAAAAAAGAAAAATATAGAAGAAAGTTTCGTGATCGCCACAACATACTAGTTTTTTATTTTAACATAATCCTTAAACCTCTTAACTGTCTGAAAATTTGCTTCATGTAATAGTATTCAGATTGTATTACTGCGTTTGCGTGAAACAACTTCTACCTATATTTTGATTACTGCCTTTATATTGTGAACTCTTTTATCTTAGAAATTGATGGATCTTATCCAGTTTGTTATTAAACGATAGTATGACTATTTTTATTTTATCTAATGACTCTTATAAGTAGATTTCATTTATTATTTTTATCAAATTGCAATGGGGAGGTCCTGAGTTTGAATCCCGGCTTGGGCATGGATGTACTTTCTCTCTGTCTCTCCTGCCCTTGTCCTTCCTTTATGTGAATGTGTTGTTGTGCTGCAAATGGTTGCCTACCCTATAAACGGGTCCTTATGGTATGTGTAGACTGTGGAAGTCGGACTTCACGCCAAATTATGGTACAGTTGGAAAAGTGGAGCTGCACACCACAAATTGCCAGCATAGCTGGCACAAGACAACAACATCTTTTGTGTCATTTCACTTTATATCATTTAAAATAATTTTATTAACTCATGAAATCATCAGCATACTTGCTCACTTCGGCAATTTGTCAATATCTGAGTATTTCTAGAAGTGTCCCTGTAACTATTGTTATGACTAATACACAGATTTCAAAATTAAGTATGCAAATTTGATTACTTTGAAACTTCTTTCAACATTGCGAAAAATTTGATTATTGTGCAGAAAACAAAATTTCCAGCATCATGTATTTACAAAAATTGTGTTGCTTTTTTTTTTTTTTAGCAGAAGTTAAAATTTTGCTGCAGAGTTATTGAAGTTAGAAAATATTTTCTTACCGGTTTAATTTTTTGAATGTATTCAAGCCGCTAAGAGATGAGGAGAAAATTGTTGCATTTTATTTGTTTTATTGTATTAATTTATTTATTTTATTCCTGTAGGAAATATAACGTTTAACTCATCCAACAAAGCTGTTTATTTAGCGATTTGACGATTTTGTTTAAATCTACAAGATCCGCCCTCTCTCTTTGTAATATTATTATAGATATAATATTAGTATAGATATATGTTATCTCAGGACAATGATTTTTATATGTATAGATTTAGGCAAATACATTAAGCGAAATGTACACTAAAAATAATGATAGAATTTTGTAGTTTTCAAATTATAGACCATGGTTTGCTTCAGCTTTGTTTGAGATTGTTTTCCAAAATATAGTTCATATGGTTTCAAGATAGTGTAGCTGCATTGTGTTTTTGGACTTTTTCAAAAAAAAAAAACTTCATACTGTCTATTACTTGTTTGCAATTCCCATCAATTCTTTGAACCTTTACCCTTTGAAATTACCGCTTTCATTGGAAATCTTTAATCTTTAGAAGTATAAAATTGTTTTTAATTATCAGTTTTTTAATGGATAATCTTGAGAATCACAAAAAAGTCAAAGCTTAATTTTGGACGAAATATTGAAGTGAGCGGTTCAGTTTGGACGTTCTAACGGACGTTAAAATAACATATGGAGTAGCAAACGGGACTTCATGCATCAGTCATTGTAACGGGAGGTTGTTCAAAAGACCGTTGACTGTATTAGCTTTTTTTTTCAGTACTGTTAATTTTTGCCGATCCTCATTTGGTCCATTACCGTTCTATTTAAATATTCTTCCAACGTTTTATATTCCCATGAAGAAAAATAATTTAAAGCACCTTTCATTTCAAGGGGTTTAAATTGTATGACATGTTTAATCAATATATTTTAACAAAACCTGTTGATATCGCTTGTGCATGTTCCTTATATTACTTTCCTTTTCTTTGTAAGAAGGCTACAATAACTAATATCCATCTAAATTACGTGTTCCGTTTATTGGAAATCAAATCAATGCATCAAATAGATCCACAAAAAACAGGATCATTATTTCTTTAGTTGATTCTTTGCCTGCACTTAGAAAAATCGAAATTTTTTTGAATAAAATGCTTGTCAATTCATGATATGTTTTCAAATGTGCTTTGAATACATTTATGTATGCATTGAGTGGCGACTAATTCTTTTTTATTAGCACACTTAAATGAGGATCAAACTTTGTCTTATTGCACTTTTAGTTCATACGGGCAAACTGAAATTTGTTAACAGTTCAGCTTTTCCTATCACATGTGGCAATGTTTCAGGTAGTGATGTTCGACAAGTGATCTCAACCTGCTAAAAATAATAATTGCTTACATTATATGACTAGAAAGCCTATATTACATCTATAATATTATAAACGAGAATGAAATTTCATACACACAGCCTAAAATCTTCATTTAAGTACATATTTTTATTGTTTTATTCTTTCTTGGCTTTTTCAACAACGCAAGGAACAAACTTAAAGAAGAAACTGCTTCACGTTTTGAATACAATTTTACTCATTTTAGATATTTTTTTATTGACATTAAGTTTATAATGATCGGAAGGTACCCTCTTGCCTTTCTCATTTTACTAGTCGTAATATTATTGTCAATTCATCGTTATTTTATTTGCTTTAATTTGCATCATCTAATTTCTGTATCGTTAGACATCATAGCAATAACGAAGAATAAGATAAAAGCTCCGTTGTTTTTTATTATATGGACACATGTAAGCATTATTTTATGCATCATTACAGGAGATTTTGTTGTCTATAGGCATTCTGAAGATGATCGAAAATTTCACAAAAGTTTGTTTTACGAGTACCAAACTTGGGTCGCAAACATTTGTCGAGCTGTTTTCTATGTTTGTACAGTTGTTCCTGTTAATACATTTTCTATATTATATTCATATATTAGTTATTGTTTACATAAACATATTTCCGAATTATCTAACAATGGAAAGATGTTCAATTGTGAGGAATTTTTCTGTTTTTATAACATCATATCAAGAGCTGCAATTTTTGCCGATAAAAAGGTTTCTTTTTTAATTCTTGTGGTAATTTTGTGCAATACTTCGTCGATGTATTTTTCTTTGGACCTTATCACTCATCCACACCTTGAAAAACCACGTTATGTGCTTCTTACAAATGCTACAATGAGTTTTATCAACTTAACTTCCTGTTGTGTATTACAATTAATGCATCATTATCAAGGCCCGACTAACTAAAACTGAGGCCCTTAGGCCCACAATAATTTGGAGGTTCCCTGAGGACTTTGTAGCATAATGCAGCGGCGGATTTACAAGTTTGAGGCTCGCCAGAATGCATTTTTGCGGGCCTCTTTGTTCATCACAGAATTATGTAAGTTATTTATCATGTGCATTTATGAATCCCGAGGTCCCTCATAATTTTGACATGGTAAATTCACTACCGGCAGAATGCATAAAAGTTCTCCATTAAGGAAATCTTTTTCCCATTAACAAGTCATTACTTTTTTATTACTATTATGTTTTAAAATGTATTTTTTGTATAGTTGTAAAGCTGTGCATAATTCTTTAAGTAATTTGGGGCCCCCTATGAAGATTGGGCCCCAAGCCCAGGCCTAGTTGACCTGTGCGGTAATCAGGCCCTGATAATTATTAAACGAAGCTTTAGATGAGTTGAATATCAAAGCATCGTATTTCATTTCGTTTTGTAATAAAACTATAACTTATACAAACATTTATATGCATAAAGAAAAACTTTCATTTTACTTTATGGAAAATTGGGAAGATACAGAGGAGTGTTATTCTTCTTATTCTCGGTTCTATGATTACTTACGGCCTGTTGATAAAATCTATGTTATATTGTGGCGCTTAGCCGTGCAAATAAATATACTTGGAAATCTTGAAGTATCCACTGTTGAGTTAGTTTAAAAAATGTGTTAGTGTGTGCTATGCATAGACATGTCAATAAATTTATTAGATGAGTCTCTAAGAATTGGAGAAACCAATTGTACTCTAGAAATCGAAAACTGAGAAAAGTAATGGTTTATAAACAGAGGCGGCGTGTGGGTTTATAAGTGCGGGGGGCATTTTTTTTTCCGAAAGTTAAAGACTATTATAGGCTATCTTGAGTGACCGGAGATGGGAGGGGGAAGGGGCTTTTGATGTTCTCTCGCGTAAATGTTTTGGAATTGTAGTTTTAAAAAGGCAGTTTTAGTAGAGTTTTGTCAACGTTTGGGGAATGGAGAGGAGTATCTAGGGTCGTCCCCGTAATGTTTTTTTAAATAAAGTATAATTAATAATAATAACAAAAACGAAGAAGTTTGGACTACCTTTTGTAATGTGAAGATAAGGAAGGCTCTTCCCGGAAAAAAATCTTAAACTGATGTCTTAAAGACGCAAATTAAAGTCATCTTTAGTAAACTTAGAGCAAGGAGTTTAGGGTTCTCCCCCAGAAATTTTGCAAAGTTACAACATTTTTTGAACGTCCTTTAAAACGTTACTTCAGAAGTAGGAACGATAGGGTTTGGAAATTCTCCAAGTATTTTTTTTTACTGATGAAATGCTAAGAATTCAGTCTTGAACTTCCTTTAGGGGACTTCAGAAAAAGATCTCCGGATTTTTTTTTCTGAATTGGAGTCTTAAAAACGCAGTTTTACGCTATCGGGGGGGGGGGGTTCTCTTCCTGAATTGTTTTCCTCTAACTGGAGTCTTTATAACGAAGATTTAGGTCATCTTTGAATTTAAAAAAAGAAGGGAGTGCGCTCGCCGCTCGGGGATTTTCTCCTGGAAAAATGTCTAAGTTGAAGTTTTAAAACTGGAACTTTAAAGAGTATTTGGTGCCGCTAATGTTCGGGTAACTTCACCCATAATGTTTTGAAATTAAAATCTTAACGCTGAGGCAATCTTAGATGATGAAAAATGTGCGGGGGCAGTCGACCCCCCCCCCCCCCCGATTTGCTGTTACTGTTTATAAACATCTAATTTTAAAATTGGTGGTGTTTTTGATTTGATTAGAAAAGGGTATACCCAATATTGGTCCTTAAAAATGAAGTTATACTTATGGATCACCTTTCTTTTTTTTCGATTTATATTGTAAGATAAGAGTTCCATGAAAATTCAGATTTAAAAAAAAAGTTTTAGAAATTGTGACTGAACTTTCAAATTCTGAAAATTCAACGTTTTCCTCAAAATTTTACTTTTACCTCAAACTGATAAACACATAAATTAAAGTCAATACCAACTACTGAATACAGGAAGATTACGTTTTTAGAAGGTCAGCTGATATTCAGTTTCAATGTTAAGGTGTGATTTTTCATGGTCATCAGCTCAGAGCGCGATCCTTCAACAAGTACTGTCTTGTCAACAACACTGAAAAGTGTAGGGTGTGATCCATTTTAGTCAAGTAAACTATGAAAAAGTTATCTATTCTGTGTCTCAGAATGAAAAACTAAAAATACTGTTCACGATTTGAAAAGTAAATTTTCAACTGATGTTCTCTTGACTGTTTAAAGGGATGGAAAAACTTTAGGAGACATTGAAGGTAGCGGAACTTGGTCAACTGCCGATCATTGCTCCTAGAAAATATATTTAAGTAATTATTTTTAATTCAGTCAGGAACAGAAGAAGCAATTACATCAGCTGTTTACAAAGCACTAGAATCCCGGTAAACGTAAACTAATGATCAAGTCAAATATGTGTTTTGATGCAACTTCAGTAGACACTGGGAGACGAAAAGATGAAATCATGCTAGAGACAGATGTATTTAGGATTCTTTTTCGTTCGGCGATTCCAATTGGTATCACGAAGTCAGAATGGGTTAGCAAAAAATATTTAACTGATGGATAATATAAAATGGAGTTATAAGTTGTTGGTGATGAGAACCATTTCGTATTTCCCTACCATTAATGAAGTGCAATCTTCTATCAACAAACTTGGAAGCCAAACTGCAGAGCCTTGTTTTCCGTTTGGTGATTCAATTTCTAATTAAAGTAAAGGTTTAATAATAAAGAGGCAGTTTAAACTGATTTAATTATTAAAAGAAAGTCATGTAGGTATTGATTATGGATTTTGTTGCGAAATAGTCATAGAGACACTACTGAGCTTTCCATGAATTGAACTACACACTTCAAAGAATCTAAGTTCAGTAGGATTGCTGCAATTTAAAAAAATATCATCCCTAGGTAATGAATAATTATTTCGTGGTGTATTCTTAAAAACTCATAATAATTTTAAAAATATGCAAAATAAGCATGTAAGCTCTCCCTCTTTAGTTAAGAACATGTTATAGAAATATATTAGAATTTTACTTTATTAGTAGCTCTCAAAATATTAGCAATATTTTTGGAAGTGCCGTTAATTTTTAATTTTTTGATTATTTTCTTTCATTTAACTACCGTCGTTCCTCTTCTCCATCTTACTTATCGCTCTGTTCTGAATTAGATCATGTCCATGAGGTTGTTCGCCTTAATCAAGACAGAAGCAAGTCTCTTCAGTAGATCCTCGCGTGCCAAACCAACACAAAAAATCAGATGTTGTGCAGTGGCCTCTTCAGTATGACATTTGGTGCAAATTGGGAAAGTCCTATTACCATGGGAAAATCTGAGGGTTTTTACATGACCTGTGCTCAGGCGAGTCAAAGCAGTTTGATCTCTCCTGTCACCCTCAAATCCAAGGGAAGCACCAGGACCCTCGCAAAAATTCCATACCGTAGTACTTAAAAATATTAACAACGTTCCTTGTCATTCTTTAGAAAGACGTTTTAAAACAAATTGCTTTTCATTGTGTTTAAATTAAGCTATCTCATGCATCAAAATTTTCGTCAAGACTGTTTTAACGCTATTGTATGCACCTTGTGTTATGATGTTCTATTTCTTTGTTATTAGAATACAACAACAACTGATAACTAGCTAAACTTAAATTAATGTTTATTGAAAACCAAATCGATGCATCAGATAGATCCCCAAACATTCGCTTCGTTATTTCTTTAGTCGGGCCACTGCCTTACCTACACTTGAAGAAATCGATAACTTGTCTCGAATACAATGCTTGTCAACTCGAAATATATTTTGAAATAAGCTTGAAATGCACGAAGATTCGCGTTAAGTCACGCGATTAACTCGTTTTTCATGTACCCTCTTAAATGATGCTCAACATTTTTACTTATTATACTGAATCGGGTTCAAGTTAAAACAAAGCCGAGTTTGGTTGACGATTCAGTCTTTCCTATTTCTTGTTGTAATAGTTGTGGTGTTCGACAAGTGATCCGTCTTTGTTAAAATAATTATTACTTATGTTATATGACCAGCAAGCCAACATGTCTAATGTCTTAGAGCAGGAGTTAGTAACTGGAGAAAGCAAGTTCAATCATTCGCTTAAGAAATGCTGAGGAAAAGATCTCAAGTCACGTGGTTCAACTTCGACGAATGGAAGACACGTTTTACGTGGGATGAGCGGAAGAAACCAGATTTCTTCCAATTTTTTACTTTCAAATGTATCACATGACTTAGAATCCTTGCTTCAAGAAGTAAAGCCTCCACTCTCTCCACCTTTTATTTTTTCTCAATGTATAATGTAAATGAGAATGAATTTCGCTACTAACAGCCTAAAATCTCCTTTTAAAGACATATTTTTATTGTTTAACGTTTGCTTGACTTTTTCAACAGCCCAAGGAACAAACCTAAAGAAGAAATTAGTTCACGTTTTGAATGCTATTATACTCTCTTTGGGCATTTTATACAATGTTACCAACTTTATAATGACCAACAGATATTCTCCAGCCATAGTAAATTTATTAATCGTAATCTTAGTATCACTCCATCGTTACTTTCTTTGCTTTAATTTTGATCATCTAATTTCTATTTCGTCAGACATAATAGCAATGATGAAGAATAAGGTAAAAACACCTTTAATATTAGTTTTGTGGGCATATCTAAGCACTTCTTTGTACATCAGTACTATAGCTGTGGCCGTGTATGCTTTTTCAGAAGATGATCGAAAATTCCACAAGCACTTGTTTTTCGCAACAAGTATATCGTCACAGTACCAAAATTGGATCACAAATACTTGTCGCATTGTTTTCTATGTATGCACAATGATTCCTATTAATACATTTTCCATATTGTATTCATATATTTGTTATCATTTACGGAAACAGATTTCAGAATATGAAATTTCTAGCGATGGAAACACGTTGAATTGCGAAGAATTTATCAGTTTTTATAACATAATATCAAGAGCTGTAGCATTAACTGACGAGAAGGTTTCTTTTTTAGTTTTTGTCGTACTTTTGTGCAATTCTTCGTCGATGTATTTTTCTTTGTCCCTTATCACTCATCCACACCCTGACAAACAACTTTATGTGCTTTTATCAAACGCTGCAACTAGTGTTATTGACTTAACTGCGCTGTTATGTACTACCATTAACGCATCATTATTAAACGAGGCTCTAGACGATTTGAATATTAAAGCATCGTATATGATTTCGTTTTATAATAAATCTATGACTTACCAGACTTTTATAAGCGTAAAGAAAAACTTTCGCTTTACTGTATGGAAAATAGGTAAGATACAGAGGAGTGTTATTCTTTTAATTCTTGGTTCTATATTTACGTACTGCATGTTGTTAAACACTATATTATATAATGTGCATTGAAAACATGAAGCTTTGACCATTGAGAGTGCTGTAAATTGGTGTTTCAAAAAAGTTGTTAGGTGATTCGCTGAGAAGACAACTGCAATTAACTATCAACTATCAAAGGGACCTCGGGCCCTCAAACTATGAAGGACTGCGTGCCAGGTGCCTTGCCTTCAGAAGACAACACAATGGATGGTGGTGCCATCTATGGGCAGTTCGAGAATTTAGAACCAGGCCAGGCGCCGAATAACTTTCTGGTCTGGCACCCCAGAGGTATCGTTTCACTTGGAGGACATTGTGACTACGAGCATATTTAACGTCGCCCAGTCACCATTAATGACGACGGTGGATCTTCGACCAGCGAGGATCGAACCCGAGACCCACGTCCAGAAAAATCTAACTTAGAAAATTAATACTTTTTGATACATTTTTCGTCAACGTTTTTTCATTTTATTTTATTTGTTAATTTCGCGAGAAAAGTATATACAGAGTGACCAGAATAAGTGCTTCAAAAGTAACTTTAAAAGTAAATAATACTCACTGGTCAATGAATTAGAAACCAAAGATCAATATTTTGTTGGACCACTTTTTGCATAGATAAAATATTCTGAGTCGTTTTGGGCATCGAATCTACAAGCTTCTGGAGTGCATTTACATCTAGAGAATACCATGCATTGGCTATGCAGCTTTTTAGGTCTTGTAACTTAGATGGAAGAGGAGAGTGGTGTCGGATGCATCTTTCCACCATATCTCACACATTTTCTATGTGGCTAAGATCCGGGCTATTCTGTGACCAGGGAAGGTGTTGGAAGTCAGACTGATGTTCAGCGAACCAATTTTCAACACTTCTGGCACGATGTATAGTTGCATTACCGTCCATAAAGTATCAGGATAAAAGTGCAACATTGCTTGCTGCACTTGTTCTGCCAGTATATCTAGGTATCGCATGGTTATTTGTTTACCCTCAAGGAACACCAGGGCACCACTTCCATGTCAGCAGAACATGCTTCATATCATGATACTCCCTCCAGACCAAGAAGTTTCTATCAAAGGTTTCTAATTCATTGGCCAGTGAGTGTATATGAACGTATCAAAAAAAAAAAAAAAAAAAAAAACTTTTATTGCTTTTCGACTTCATTAATGCGGCATTTTTTTCTTATTTTGTGCCCATTTTAATGGTTTACCTTTTTCTTAAATAATTTTTTGTGAACTGAAAAAATCCGTTACATTTAGCACGCACTGTCTCATCAGGTAATTTATTTCAGATTAGTACCACATGAGCTTTCAGTTTGTCCATGCAGAGATCTCACGTCGACCAAAATTAGCTTTGTCTTCAAGTGTGAAAAATTAACCCTCGAACTTACCAACAAATGTAAGAAGCTTCAATTTTTAAGCAATCAAAGTTGCTTATTGTCTTGACTTTGCCGTGAATTTTTTTTTCGTTTTGTGACTGAAGGATGCCGAGTCATTTAGAGGGGCGGATACAGACTACCATTTTAGGGGAGGAGAGGTCGTACTAAAATATGACCCCTCTAAAATCCCCCCCCCCCCCACACACACACACAGATCAACGAACCACGGTTTTGGGTACGAAAATTTTTTGAAACTGCTTGGTTGTCAAAAAGAAAAAAAAAAGAATCAAATCGGCCAGAGGAAAGGCCCCAATGGGTACAAACGTTGCAAATTCATTTCATAGGGTCTGGTGGGGGAAAGTGGTTAATGGGGTAAAGTGGTCCAAAACCAAATAAAGAGCTATATATTCGAAATAAGTGAAGGAATGAGGATAAATTTTTTATTTTAGATTTTAACACTTAAGAACTATATTCTGAATCCAAAATTTTGAAACTGCCAGTATTTAATTTCGTGAAAAAATTCGTTTAGTGTGCACATGAAACATTTTAAAATCTTAACACCTCTTTTAACTTCTTTTTAAATTTTGTTTATTAAAATTTTTAGTAGATTGGTTGTGCAGGTTGCTTTCCGGATGTCTCTAGAACGCGTCTGCATGAACAGCTAAGCTGGATTCATCTTATATAATATTTTAGAACAACTGAAGTAAGATGGGATAAAATGGTCATAGATTAAACTTAACACATATCCTTCATCTAAAATCGTTGAATCTTCACTTATTAGGCAGGTGTCAATTAAATATTTAGTTTGCTTACCATTTACTAATTTAAAGGTAAACTGAATTAAATATAACTGTGTTTAAATTTGATGTAGCATATTGATTGAATTTAAGCAAGATTTTAATCTCTACTAATAATAATGCTGAAAGTCTGTCTCGATTTCTGTCCGGATTTCTGTCTGGATCTCTGTGATGCGCATAGCGCCTAGATCGTTCTTCCAATTTTCATGAAATTTGTTACAAAGTTAGTTTGTAGCATGGCGTGTGCACCTCGAAGCGATTTTTTTGAAAATTCGATTTTGTTCTTTTTCTATTTCAATTTTAAGAACATTTTCCGGAGCAAAATTATCATAAGATGGACGAATACATTACGAAATTATCATGACGTGGAACAGTAACATGGGAAGAGCGAATGAACATAGCCATTTGGCGAGAAATTCATCATCCATTATTTGTAAATATACAGGCGAGCCAAGACCTTTTGATTTTCTACAATGGGCAAAGCCGTGCGGGTACCACTAGTCCTATAATATTTGAAAGAAAATATTAAAACAGTTTATAAATATTAAATAAGTTTTAAAAGAAGTTCCTGTATTTATTATTTATCTAAGTTTAAAAACCTGGATTTTATGACCACTTTACCCTACCAAGCAATGAAAGAAGAAATTTCAAAAATGTTCTTTCAAAAACAATTAATGAATTCTAAAAACAACTGAAATTGTTTATTTTTCATTCATACAGAGTTTGAACACAATGTGGACGGATACTATTGCCGACGGCTTAAAGGGCTCTTACCCCTCCCCCTTGTATCCACCCCTGATCATGTGATCCATTGCCACTGCCTTAAATTATTAATCGCCTCTCTATAATAAGTATTTAAAAAGTATATTAGCGTCTGTTTTTTTCCCGCATTTACAAATAGTGTTTATTTTCACTCTATTTTATTTTCCTTCGCTCTTTTTTTCATATTTTACTTTGGGCTTGTTTTGTTTCTTTATATATTTGAGTATTACTTAACTTTAAACGCTTAGATATGATAATTATGAAAAATATTTCTTTAAACCATATGCAATTTAAAAACTTATTGCACCAAAGAAATAATGAATTTATTTAAAACATGTCAACATTGCAATCTTTTAGATATTTTTATTTATTTATATGTATATTAAAATTGCTCATATTTCTTACTACTCAAAGGAAAAACTCAAAGGAAAAATGTTCATTTTCTCACTCAGAGCAAATTTTATTCTTCAGTAATCTTTGTATTATTTTAACATATATCATCTTGATATAGCTTGTTCTCTGCATAGGCGTGCGCACGGGGGTCATCAAGGGTACCGTGGTACCCCCATTAGAACATAGAATTGAAAGCTAAAAAGAATTCTAAAATGTTACATTTTTAGGTTCATTAATTTCTTACCTCATACGCATTTTTACTCACAATATTTGAAAACTTTCCTTAAGCGAGCAAGTATGGGAGCCTTTCCTAGTGGAATTTCAACCTCCTGGTACATCACATCACACCCGAGGATCCCCAGTTCCTATCACATTAGTGACTTGCCCAGATTAGGGACCCTCGGGAAGTAACCTTTTGGTACAGTGGTACACCCATTTCTGAAGCCCTGCGCATGCCTACACTGTAACAAATTTCGGAAACGTTTCTGGATATATCGGAAACGTTTCCAAAATAGTAGGAATCCTTCATCCAACAGCGAACTCCTCAATATTCAGAAAGCTTTTTGTTATTTCAAGAAATCTAGAAGCGGAAGTGATGACGCAACGTTTCGAAACCTATTTCATCCTTCCAGCACGGGCGCCAATGAGTCGGAAATAACGAGAACTTATTTTTTTCTTATCTATGGTTGCTGCAGTCAGCAACTGTTTAGCATTGGATTGCTTGTTATTTCATGTCTAGAGAGTAGTAAAATGTGTCGAAACTAATTTTACGCCTTTGCATTTTGGACTGCCCTTAATTTTTTAGACGATGTACGCAGCTATTAAGTTAGTTAATAACCATTTGCTTCTTTAAAATTTCCAATGCGACCATAATTAGATATATATTGTGTGTTCAAGCGTGAATAGTTTCAACACCCGTGTTTATACTTAATGAAACGAAACCCTTTGGATTACTTATTCAGTTGTAATGGAGGTACTTAGATTTTCTTCCGCTCATGTTCACTTGTAAGTACACTGTAACAAATTTCGGAAACGTTTCTGGATATATCGGAAACGTTTCCGAAATAGTAGGAATCCTTCAACCTATAGCGAACTCCTCAATATTCAGAAAGCTTTTTGTTATTTCAAGATATCTAGAAGCGGAAGTGATGACGCAACGCTTCAAAATCTATTTCATCCTTCCAACACAGGCGCCAATGAGTCGGAAATAACGAGAACTTCTTTTTTTCTTATCTATGGTTGCTGCAGTCAGCAACTGTGTAGCATTGGATTGCTTGGTATTTCATGTCTAGAGAGTAGTAAAATGTGTCGAAACTAATTTTACGCCTTTGCATTTTGGACTGCCCTTGATTTTTTAGACGATGTACGCAGCTATTAAGTTAGTTAATAACCATTTGCTTCTTTACAATTTCCAATGCGACCATAATTAGATATATATTGTGTGTTCAAGCGTGAATAGTTTTAACACCCGTGTTTATACTTAATGAAACGAAACCCTTTGGATTACTTATTCAGTTGTAATGGAGGCACTTAGATTTTCTTCCGCTCATGTTCACTTGTAAGTATTAATGAATATTTTAAAACATGTTGTTATATACATTTATATTTTTGTTGATTTGCATTTGATGAGGCTCCAATTGTAACTGTTTTTGGGTTTACCGAATTAATTTAAAGTTATCCTACATACCTATGTGCGCGGTGTAATATTTGTTGTAACCAACTGAAACTGATTAATTACGCAAAAGAAGTAAGATTTATATTTGAGAAGCAATCACAGAAAAGTTATTTCGAAATACTTGGATGTACATACATTTTGGTTCAAAAAGAAAAAAAATCAATTGTTTAATTCATTAGAAATATGGTAATGCAAATATTTTCTAGTATTGTAATATGCTTCACAAAAAATGTGCCGGTATAATTTATCTTTTTTTATTATAATTTATTCATTCATTTAAAAATATTTATACCATTAGAAAATGACCCTGTTATCTATTAGTAAGAACATAGTTATGAAATTAATTCATCTGCTTATTCATTTTGTTAAATGTGGTTAACAATTAAAAAATTCCTTGACATTAGTTCCGAAAATAACATTTCCTTCGTGGATATACTAGTTTAATGTAGGACAGTCAGGAGGAATGAGTCAGTGGCAAAAATGGAACAGCTGCATTTACATGCTGAAATAAAGAGTAATATTATTTCATGTCATCGTTTTAAAAGAGATCAGTTTTTAAATACTATGTTATTAATATGCAATGCACATATGGTGAGAAGACGAGGGGCGTTCACCACGCAGACTGTGCCATTGACATTTTCAAGAGGTTGCTTTTTTTAAGGTGGGGGGCGCTTTATATCATTTTATGGGTGCACCATCACTCTTATGGTGTGGGGGGGGGGGAACTCTCGTATATATGAAATGGAATAAGCATGTAATAGAGTTCAATGTTTTAATAAATAAAATATATAATGCATTTTGCGCACACTCTAAATCAGTAACCTATTTTGATTAAGTATCTATATTTGTGATAAACTGGAAAAGGGCAAGAACAGAGGAATAAACCCGAATGGTTCCAGCAGGGGGACTTTGGTGTCATATTTAAATTCATCAATTTCTCTGTTGGTACTTTTCGGTACACTTTGTTCGTCAAAGAAATTGACTTGACGTGAACGAATTTCGGAACGAAAAGTGTAGGTAAGTTCTGTCAAATTTTATCCGAAAATAAAAGCTATCAAGTTTGATACAAGATATGTTTTTAAGTTCTGCATTAAAAATACAATATGATGATAATTTTGTCTTGAAAATATTGGGAGAAAAACTGAAGTTTAATATTGTTTAACAAACAATCCCACTTCTGAGAAAGTACTCCCCTTCCCTCCCCCGACGATTTTGTGATTATGAATGAAACTACTATATTATTTCATAAATTTTCAAAAATTTATAACTGTGCATATGTTATGCTGTTAACCATGCTATTTGTCAATAGAAATTCAGAAAAAAAAAATCCACGAATGATTCTAAAATTGCTTGTTTCATTGCTCTTAGATATGAAAGAATTGAAACTGATATGGCATGCAATACTATTAAAAAAGAATTATTTTTTAGAAAAAATCACGGAAAAAGGATTCCGAAATTCTCAGAAACGTTTTTGAAAATTGTTTGGAGAATTCCGAAATACTCGGAAACGTTTTCGAAACTTTCATGAACCACAGCTGCACAGAATACTCAGAAACATTTCTGGAAATTACGGAAAGAGGATTCCGAAATACTCAGAAACGTTTCTGAAAATTACAGAAAGAGGATTCCAAAATACTCAGAAACATTTCTGGAAATTATAGAAAGAGGATTCCGAAATACTCAGACACGTTTCTGGACATTACAGAAAGAGGATTTCGAAATACTCAGACACGTTTCCGGACATTACAGAAAGAGAATTCCGAAATACTCAGAAACGTTTTTGAAAATTTCATGAACCGCAGCTGCACGATATACTCAGAAACGTTTCCGAATTTTTTTAACAGTGTATTAATGAATATTTTAAAACATGTTGTTATATACATTTACATTTTTGTTGATTTGCATTTGATGAGGCTCCAATTGTAACTGTTTTTGGGTTTATCGAATTAATTTAAAGTTATCCTACATACCTATGTGCGCGGTGTACTATTTGTTGTAACTAACTGAAACTGATTAATTACGCAAAAGAAATAAGATTTATATTTGAGAAGCAATCACAGAAAAGTTATTTCGAAATACTTGGATGTACATACATTTTGGTTCAAAAAGAAAAAAAATATCAATTGTTTAATTCATTAAAAATATTGTAATGCAAATGTTTCCTAGTATTGTAATATGCTTCACAAAAAATGTGCCAGTATTATTTATCTTTTTTTATTATAATTTATTCATTCATTTAAAAATATTTATACCATTAGAAAAGGACCATGTTATCTATTAGTAAGAACATAGTTATGCAATTAATTCATCTGCTTATTCATTTTGTTAAATGTGGTTAACAATAAAAAAATTCCTTGACATTAGTTGTTCCGAAAATAACATTTCCTTCGTGGATATACTAGTTTAATGTAGGACAGTCAGGAGGAATGAGTCAGTGGCAAAAATGGAACAGCTGCATTTACATGCCGAAATAAAAAGTAATATTATTTCATGTCATCGTTTTAAAAGTGATCATTTTTTAAATACTATGTTATTAATATGCAATGCACATATGGGGAGAAGACGAGGGGCGTTCACCACGTAGACTTTGCCATTGACATTTTCAAGGGGTTGCTTTTTTTAAGGGGGGGCGCTTTATATCATTTTATTTTTGCACCATCACTCTTATGGTGTGGGGGGGGGGACTCTCGTATATATGAAATGGAATAATCATGTAATAGAGTTCAATGTTTTAATAAATAAAATATATAATGCATTTTGCGCACACTCTAAAAATAAAATCAGTAACCTATTTTGTTTAAGTATCTATATTTGTGATAAACTGGAAAAGGGCAAGAACAGAGGAATAAACCCGAATGGTTCCAGCAGGGGGACTTTGGTGTCATATTTAAATTCATCAATTTCTCTGTTGGTACTTTTCGGTACACTTTGTTCGTCAAAGAAATTGACTTGACGTGAACGAATTTCGGAACGAAAAGTGTAGGTAAGTTCTGTCAAATTTTATCCGAAAATAAAAGCTATCAAGTTTGATACAAGATATGTTTTTAAGTTCTGCATTAAAAATACAATATGATGATAATTTTGTCTTGAAAATATTGGGAGAAAAACTGAAGTTTAATATTGTTTAACAAACAATCCCACTTCTGAGAAAGTACTCCCCTTCCCTCCCCCGACGATTTTGTGATTATGAATGAAACTACTATATTATTTCATAAATTTTCAAAAATTTATAACTGTGCATATGTTATGCTGTTAACCATGCTATTTGTCAATAGAAATTCAGAAAAAAAAAATCCACGAATGATTCTAAAATTGCTTGTTTCATTGCTCTTAGATATGAAAGAATTGAAACTGATATGGCATGCAATACTATAGTAAAGAATTATTTTTTAGAAAAAATCACGGAAAAAGGATTCCGAAATTCTCAGAAACGTTTTTGAAAATTGTTTGGAGAATTCCGAAATACTCGGAAACGTTTTCGAAACTTTCATGAACCACAGCTGCACAGAATACTCAGAAACATTTCTGGAAATTACGGAAAGAGGATTCCAAAATACTCAGAAACATTTCTGGAAGTTATAGAAAGAGGATTCCGAAATACTCAGACACGTTTCTGGACATTACAGAAAGAGGATTCCGAAATACTCAGACACGTTTCCGGACATTACAGAAAGAGAATTCCGAAATACTCAGAAACGTTTTTGAAAATTTCATGAACCGCAGCTGCACGATATACTCAGAAACGTTTCCGAATTTTTTTTTACAGTGTATGGTTCTCTTCAATATCAAACACAAAATTATGTTTTATCCAGGCTCCTATTGTGTGCAACTCAAACTTCAAATATTGAAGTTCACCAACTAATTAGCAAAATGTGAACTGTCAATATTATCTTGTATCGTAGATGGTTTCGGATCTTTGAAACATATCTTAATCGACTCGGGAGATTTACACCACTTCAGTCACTAAAAAAAAAAGAAAAAAAGGCCCAATTTCAGTGACTACAGATGTTCATTCGTTCTATTTTCTAGCAAGTTTTCATCTTTGTTTCTAGCAAGCAACAGTCCGAAGGGAAAAGTTTTCAAAATGAATTAAAGACAAGATCCCACAAAAAAATCTTAATACGTTTTTTTTTCAATTGATGCAACTTACTTACTAACGCTATTTAAAATAAATTATTATTACTTTAAAAATATATTCTGTGGAAGCTATCTAAAAGTGATTTCGAAAGACAACCAAAAGGAAAAAAGTTTCGTTTTTAAGTAATATTTCCACTAAAAAAAGTCGCACAATTGTAACACCTAGCTAAACATGCAGTCACGAAAACTTCGAATGTATCTATACATGGTTCAATCAGTGGCGGATTGAGGAGAGGGGGTCGTGGGGTCATGACCCCCTCCTCCCTCCAAACTGCGGAGAAAATTTTGAATGTTTGCTGGAAAAAATTTTAAAAAATCTCGAAACCACGAGAAAAGGTAAATATCTTTTTGACGTAATTTTTTTTGAGCATTACATGAAGTGGGGGATACAAAGAAAGGAGGAGGGGGAGGAGGTCATGGGAGTAAGGAACTCCCTTCCCGCAATCTGTGACAACACTTTATAATCTGTTATAAGGTTCATTGCATTTAAGTTGTGAAAATGACTGCTTGAAAAAGAAAGAAAAGAAAACCTGACCGAAACCACAAGAGAGTAAATAATTTTTGAATTCCCTTTTTTTGGGGTATTACATGTCACTTTCCTACTTATATGTAGGCAGTATATTAGCTTTGCTTGAGACAGTCTCTTCTTCGCGGCGGCTGTCTTCAGGCGCCAGTATAATGAAAAGAAGTGTCTGCCGTCCGATCGCTTTTTATAGAACAAATTTAATCGCCGACAGTTATTTTAATGTGTCAATATTTTTTATGTAAAGTCTCTGTAGATTATTTTCTGTTGTGATTTTTATACAGTTTCGTTTTTGCTGAGTTTTTTTAAATGAGCTGTAAATAGTTTCAATCAGTGTTTTGGACTGCAAAATTTTAGTATCGTGTTTGCAAACCTCGTTACACGAGGTTTTCCGTAATTAGTCCATCGTATTAGACGGAAACTGTGCTGAAAAAAGCCACGTTCGATAGAAAAAGAACTACCTGTAACCAAAATAATGAAGCGTTCGTGTGACAAAACATTGTTGTCATTTTTGAAAAGTTAAAAAAACTGATGAACCCAAAACCGATGGAAACATACCCGGAGTTCTTGTGTCAGATTCTGAGACTGAGACGTCTTTATTCGCATCTTATTTTCCGACAATTGAAAAGAATCGGTGAGTATTCATCAATGTCCGAATTATATTCATAAAATATTTAATTTTAAAGGAGATTTACAATTTTTACTATTATTTAGTGAAGTTTATTGTATTTTTCTGCGTGTGTCCTGTGTCGAGTATTATGCTAATGTTTAATCAATACCTAAGTGTATCATGTTCATAAAACATTTAATTTTTATTAGATTTTCGTAGTATTTATTTATTGTATTGTGTTGGCTGATGTGAATAGTGGTCTAAACAGGTTATAATGCAACTAAACTAGGTCATTTAAATGTATTGAATTATTATAAATTAAGTTTATTTAATAATAATTTAAGTATTTACTTTGTAATAGTTAATACTAATTAATTAAGTTTTCTACCAACTAATGGCCGATTTTGTGCTTTTGTTGACACCTAAAGAAACCTGAGTTCAAGAAAATTGTTGTACGTAAGACTACAATTTTTGAGCATCCCCCCCCCCCCCCCCCCTAAAATGAAATCCTGTATCCGCCCCTGGGTTCAATGCTCAGTTTTCTGTCGTTTATCATTAATAGCGATGACATACATACTTACAAAGATACATCAATTTTTATTAATATTAGATTATAATAACACTTACACAAATGAAACACTCAAATGATAAATAAAATTGTATTTATGTTGAATACCAGTGACAGAATTGAAATATCCTTTGTCAATCACATGTTGACTTAAAGAAGAATATCAGGTCCCCTGTGTAGCAACTTAATGTACTAACTGAATTGCAAGTAGTATTGATTTATGTTTGATTCAAATCCACATACACTTTCAAAATGTAATTACATTTAAGTGACGTTCGTACTACTTTGGATACTTAAACTCTTTCATTCACACATACTATATAAAAATACCGCATTCGAAAATATTTTCTTAGTATTCTATCCATTTTCAAAATATTTGACTGTCAGTAAGTAAAAAAACCCCTTTTTCGAGTTTCAAAGAAATTTATGCCACATCCTATGGGTCATTATGACTTTTAGCCTGTAACTGAAAGTTCTATGATTTAAATAAATAAAGCAGAAAAATGTTCGACCAATGCCTTGAAAGTTTTCCACATTTTGCCTTTTTCTTTCTTTTGTAATCCGTAGAAAGCAGGGTAACAATGAATCACTAAAAACTTTTCATTTCCAAGAAATCTCAACATTTGCTTATTATTTTGATTTTTTTCTTAGAAGAAACATTTCCCTCTGAGATGGGGCAAATGACAACATGACCGTGTCAAAAATGAGTTTTAAAATATGTGCCTTTAAAAGTCTATACAAGAAAGTTTTATGGCTGCTTTCTTTAAGTTTGATCTTTTCAGCAACGCGACATCTTAGTGTGAAAAATATCATAATACACGGACTTACTGTCATGCTTTTTTTTCTAGCAATTCTATTTGAATCTTCTTTTACAAATATCTACGAATGTTTTCCTGGCATTATATTGGTAATAGTATCAACGGCGCATCGTTATAATATTGTCATTCACTTGAACAAATTTATTTCACTCTGTTCATTTTTAAACAATTTGACCGTAAATAAAACCTTGAGTTTTATTACATTATGGGGTTGTACCATAACATTTTTTTCCATTATTTCTGGTGGTATTTTAGTGCATTATTATGGAAATGTTTACGCAGTAGGAATGTTGGATTACAATATCCTCCCCCAACAGTATGAAGAAGTAATAATCGTAGTTTACCTGATTATTGATTTTGTGTGTTTAAATCTTCCTATCTATACATTTTCTGTTTTCTATACTTACGCTTGCAATCACTTGCGATACTTTATTTTGGAATCAATACAAGGTACAAATAGAAACTTCTCGTGTTATTTACGTCTGTGTAATTCGTTTTTCAAAGCTACAAAATCGTTTGATAAAAAGATGAATTTTCTTGCTTTTACTTCCATATGTTATCATGCGATTTGTTTGTTTTATATCGTTACGATACTACGGCACGAACTTTATCTAGAATCATTATACGACCAACCACATTTAATCGTGGAATGCTTTCTAACTTGCGGTCTGAGCGTAGCGTCTCTTCTAAGCCTAGTGATAAGTGCGACACTACTAAACGAACTTTTAGATGAACTTCGAAGTAAAATGCTGCAATCAATGGAAAGAGAAGATGTAGTGCACCTTCAAGTTATATTCCTCGTGGCTGCCAAAGGTGAAAACGATCTAACAGTATGGAAGATCGTTAGAATGAAACGCAGTCTTATTCTCGTAATTTTTGCTTCGGTATTGACTTATTGTTTATTGTTAGATGGTATTATTTTTGAAAGACGTGTGTGATGGGTCAAAAAAGTTGCTGTATTCAATGCCCGAAAAATAAATGTTTCATTGGTGTGAAAATTTTATAAACAATTGGAGTAAACTTTTGTCCATGCATTATACCATCATCAGGGAGCTTCGCATCCTGCAGTGGCTCAATGTTGCCTGCGACGGGTGACATTGATGACTTTAATGCTTTTGAGTGTTGTCAGGACATCCCTAGATATCTTCAGGACTGGAAGACCGACCCCTTAAGGTTTGGAAGCAGGGAAGCCCGGAGCTTAATTTTTTTTTTCGTGGGGGGGGGGGGCAGAAATCCTGAATTTGTGTGCTGAATGGAACTCCAAATTTTTCGGAATGATGGTAATTTTGAAGAATGTAACTCCAAATTTCGCCAAATGATGATAGTTTTGCGAAATGGAACTCAAATTTCTCCGAAAGAGGATCTAATTTTGCCAAACAGAATTCCAAGTTTCGCCGAATGATGATAGCTTTGCCGAATCGTGAGACAAAAATTTGCCGAATGAGGAAATTCTTGGAAAGTCACAGTGACTTTCCATCAGGACGCCTCTCTTTGAAAGGGTAAGACGGGGCGCAATGACCTTCCCTGATTGTTCTGTATCCAACGGTACCAGTATTGACCTGGTAGACATTGCCAGTCTGGAGGAGATAGGGTAACAGACATACAAACAGACACATGCGCACAATGTTTAACAGTATACCATGGCTGGTTTTTCGTTTTCCCTACCATCAAATACGGTTTAACAAAAGCACTAAGAAACTTGTGATTAACTAAAGATTTGGAAAAAAGGAAGCATAAACCCTCAGGGATCATTTATTTTTTGTATTTATTTTTTCAGTATGATTAATTTCTTTCCCCCCCCCCCTTCGCTTATGCTAGTTTTTTTTTTTTTTTAAATATTATTATTATTATTAGTTGTTTATTTCGCTTCTTATTTCATAATGGAACATGCATGGGGTTGATTTCATTTCTTAAAACAGTTGAATTCCGAAACTTAGTCTAATGTATAACGAAAAGATGCCTTGTTTGTGGATGCGTCGGGTTATCAGGATGCCCGCACAACAGGTTTTTCGCCCTGCTAGAATGTAGCGGAGTTTAGGTCTACCGAGTGCCGAATTTCGGGACTCTACCCTATTGAAGCGGGAAACGCCGAATGAGATTGCTACCAGAATAACTATTCTGCAGTGGGAAAGTAAAAAGCGCAAGTGCTCAAGTTTCAGTGAAAAAAGTTGCTGTTACTGCGCTGTACCTTATCAGATCACAGCATTATTATTTCATAGCTTTTTCTTAACACACACTATAATTTGTTTTTCCGCTCACATTGCAGTGATAAAAAACATATATTACTTTTCAGGACTGAGAAACAACTTTTAAATACAATATATATTACTACATTATAATTATCGTAATGAAAAAAATATTTGTATTAATAAAACAAAATTTGAATAATAAAAATTGTATCTGAAAATAAATTCAGTGTGATTGTATTGCATAATTGTATACTAATGCATCTGAATGTAATAAGCAACAAAATTTCGGTATCATTAAGAAAAGAAATTATCTTCTTTTACCTTATACTCTTCCGTTTTCAGTCAATGTAATTTTCTCTCTTTATACATTTTTCTACTTCATGAGATAAATAATAATAGAATATTCTCAGAATATCTTTTTTTTTTTTCAAGTTTGTGGGATTAATATGTTTGTTTTATCTTTCCGGATTTGTTGCGTTTGAACTTCACTAAAATACTCCAATTTCAAAAAACTTTGAATAGCTCAAAAATAGCATTAAAATAACAAAAACAATAAGCATTTTTATGCATTTGATTTTCACTAAAATCTCTTTACCATGAAGTTTTTCCAAACAAAATTCACCTAATCAATTGGGCTTCTTAGATGATTAGACTTTTCTTTGCTAAACTATGACTAAACTTATGATATGCTAGCTTACTTCGACTCTTTATGAGTTAACAAAAAGTTTTTCAAGTGAAAAACAAACGTGGTTGATGTGAGAATTCTTGAACAAAAAAAGTTTTGTTCGAATTTGATTCGAATGATCTCTTTGTTAATTGTTAATTGGTAAACAGACAGACAGAATAAGAGTCACAGTTGATATTCTCCTAGCTTACCTAAATTTTTTTGTTTGGAAACATTTCTTTATGTAAACTACTTTTTCTTTAATCGATATTTTTTCCAACAGATTTTGCCTGTTTCATCGCTTTTGTTTATTTAAAATAATTTATCAAGTAATTTTTCCCCTGTAAAATGGGCTAAACAGCGATGCTAAATAACTCAAAAATAATATATAAAAGATATTGTCACAGTGATACAAAAATGTTCACATTGCGGTTATAGAACTAGTTTTTGAACTTCTGTTACTGTCAGTAGAATAACTCAATATTTATTATATTTACTAACTGCGTCTCCTGGTTTTGCACGGTCTACCTCGAAAATAAAAGTTTTGTTAACTGATGCGTGTTCAACATTCAGGCTTAAACAAAAAAAAGTGTAACATTTTGCGGCAGATTGCGGAAAAATAACCAAAAAGTTAACATTTTAAATCCCCGGATTAAGGGAAAAGCCTTTAAAACAAAAGCTAGAATTTTACTTGTTCATATTCGAGAGAAAAAAAAAAGAAAAAAAAAGACAACAGATCTTTTGTTTTAATGATTTTGAAGTTGAGATGAAGCACTGAATAATAATTTGAATGGAGGAAAGCCTTCGAAGAATAGGGATTTTATGTCGCAATCTAAGTGTCATAATTAATAGTTTTGAATTGATATCTCCGCTAATTATTATCGGAGGATTCTGTTAAATAGCCAAACATGAAGACGGGAAGATTAAGAATCCATCGATACCTGATTCGATGGTCAGTTCACTGTCGTTCGGGAGAAGGAGCTTGGACATACATAGATATATAGGTATACACATAGATACATAGGTACACACATAGATACATAGGTACACACATAGATACATAGGTACATACGCTCAGTTTTTAATTATAAAAGATGACGAAGAAAAGTAGACGTTTTAAAAATAATGTTGTTCACACAGAAGTTTCACGTATAAACTGAGTTTTAATGCTTTATTTCATACCGGAAAATTTCGAAAATTGGATAATATGCGATTTTTATCCATTGGCGTCAAATTTTTTGTTTCCAATGCCAGCGTGAAAAATGTTTTTCTTTTGCATACGTAAACAAAGAGTAGCGAAATATCTATTTGAATAGGGTTAGCACAAAGCAACATGGTATCCAAAATAAAATTATTCAAGCCAAGAATTTGACGACCACACTTATTTCTCAATAGGATTGTTTCCTTCAGTCAAAAGTACTACTTTTAGTCACTGAAATTGATGGGTAAGCAAAGAAAAAAAATGACGTGGAGCCAGAAAAACTTACTTTCCTAACAGTTATTTTTTTATTAATTTGTTTTTAATATCCGATTTTGGAAATAAGGCGTGGTCCTATGACGTTACAAGTGATGTATTTTGGTGCGCTACTCCATTGCCGTGCTAAATGTTAACGATTTCTTGTCAACCGCGTTTGCAGGCTATGATAATTTGCGCTGTGCGCTAATGGCCATGTGCAGAAGCGTAAAAAATGAATTTCAATCTGCGCACTAATTAAAATAATTGTTAAAAAATATTAATATTTTAAAAATTATTTAAAAATGTTTAAAACCTATGTTTTTAAACTTGCTCTTACAGAAAAAAAATACTTTTATAATTTCGGAAATGACCCCATTACCGAAGTATATCCTTTCATCCATTTATTTTAAGATTAACACAAAAAACAAAATTTAAATAAATTATTACTGCTTGGTATTGTGTGTACATATAAAAATTGTATGTTTCCGGAAATGCAGTAAACATGAGTAAGAGTAGAAGTAAAAATGTTGGAAATCGTTAAATTCATACAAGTTTTCCCAAATATTCATTTATGAATATGATCGAATTTCGACCACTGGGCGTACACTTGTTATTATTATTATTTGTCTGAAAAAGAAATTCTATTTTTTACTTTTCATTTGTAATGTAAATTAACTATTATGAATTGAGAAAATAATAGTCATGGTTAAAAATTTATACGACTTTCGTATAAATTGCTTGAATGCTTTCAATAAATCATCTTGATTCATTTTAGAATTGTAAAGTTGCATTTTCTGTAATAGTTTTCAAAATAAATGATGGTTCATTCCTTTACGTTGATGATTCTTAAATATATTTGTAATTGAAAAATAGCGTCAACGAATTGAGTTTGCTCTGATTTTATATTGTATAAAATAAGGGGGGAAATGTCTTATTTCAAATTGAAAACACATTTTTATAGAAATTTTGTTCACATCTTGCTTCTTTACTTCTTATGGCTTTCAAAGGTACATAATTTTCAAAAGTTTACACCAATACTGAGTCTGAAATAAATAATATATTTTTTCAGGAAATAATTTTGAAAATTGATGCTTCCTTTAGTGAATATTACAAACTCGACATAATGAATAGAAAGATGAATGAACAATTTTATTTGAACACGTCGAGTTTCTACCATCTATTGCTACACTATTTTGAAAGATGTCGAGCTGAAATTTACAAGAAGTTATTTCTTTTTGTTGCTTAGGGTTACGAAGTGTTATAAAACATGAAGTCTGTCAGTTTTCAATACTTTCTTTTATTTATTTATTTATTTTTTTTTTTTCAAGGAAAATTTTTTTACAGCTTTTCGTCGAGGAAATTTTCCATTGCGTTGATTTAAAAATGCAACGAGAGGAAATATTTTGGTTCTTTGATGTAAGTTTATCATTTGCCTCAAGGAAAAAAATCTAATTCAAAAATTCCAGCGATTTTGTTTCTAATAGAGGTAATATTTTCTCAGCATGTTATTTCATTATACATTCTTAAACATATGTTAAAGAGCAATCCTTGAGTGGAATTTGCTCTTTTCTGACAACCGCAACAGTTTAAATCATATGTAATTATTCTCTGTTTTGATTATTTTTATAATGGTTAGAAGAAAACATTATCGTGCAAAATTATCTAAGGGTGAAATGCATACAACTTCTAATCTATTTTTAAGGTTAGCGGATCTGCTAGAATATGTTATTTCTGCTGCAAGGAGTTTGTTTTTTCATTTGAACAAGGAAAGAAAGATAAACAAGGAAAGACGTTGAAAATTCATTTTAACGCAGTTACAGTACCTTTCATTGAAGTCCTTACTTTTGTACTTTTGTGTGCAATTTATTTCTTGTTCTTTTTTAATCTTACTTTTTAACTCATTTACTGTAATAAAAAATATTACAATTTATACTGTGCAAATTTGCAGAGAACTGCAAACACGTGTTTTGAACATTACATGCATTCCAATTGGTTCTTCATTGATTTATAATTTTCTCATTGATTGTTCGATTAATTCGCTGATTTTACATTCAATGTTATTCCTCGTTGCTTTTGTCGGATATCTTTTCATCCATAAGCACAACTCTTTTGTACTGAAGAAGTTAACTTGTACTGAAGAAGTTAACCAAAAAACATGCTAAATTGAGCGATTTAACGTTGTGATATTTGTTTAATTAATTTAATTAATTTATTATTATTATTATTTTATTTTATTTATTTATTTTTGCTTCTCTGCACTAGGGTATTTCTTTCATTCAAAATACAATTCAAATGTATTATAGTCTGTACACTGATATGCGATTATGTAAAAAAATACATTTTAAAGTTTTTGATTGAAATTGGAATCTACGTATAAAATGAAACAAGTTTGCCTTTTTGAAATTCCCTTCGAAGTAAATGAGAGCCTTGAGAGAAAATTGTTTTTTTTTCCTCGCATTTACCGCAATATCCTACAACACCTTCTTATTCTTCTTCGCTATTACAGCCTTGAATCATAAGATTTTCATGAATGTCATGCATAAGACACCACTCGTGACACTGGAGTATAATTTTCATTGTCGCCTTTACACTGATAATGACTGCATCCTTGCTAACTGGGAGTTCGAAGGATATCTTCTACACAATATATGTGGCACACGCGTCCTGGGAAAACGGTTAAGCCTAGAAAGATGAGTTTTTATATAGATTATGGCGACGATATGCCCTTCCGACCCCGATTTTTGATAAATAAATTTGAAAAAATGGTTGCTTATTGTGTAATGTTGCCGTGTATTTTTAGCATTTTTTATCCAACAAACTCCGAGCTAATTGTTTTGTTATTCTTTAGTGTAACTGTTGTCAATGCTAAAACTTTGAAATACTTGTATTTTAATTGTTAAGAATCTAACAATAAAATGTTTCAGAAGTTCAAGATGGAAATAAATATACAATGTTGGGTATATGCTATAAAGATAGATAGGCGATAAATACAACGAAATTTTCTAAACATGATAATGAGGTATTAATTATATTTTCAGTTTTCTTGAAATTAATTTTTATACACATACAGTGGCTCCCAAAAGTTGTTAGTACACCTTCGACTTTCAATGAAATAGGCCATTATCCATTGGTTAGAACTAATATTTCGGAATAGTTATTTTATTATAAGATCTATGATCTATTCTTAACAAAACTACATGAAATTTTTTAATAAAACATTAAAACATACTTTTTAAAAAATCAAAAACCAAAAATTGCCGGAAATTTTATCTCACAAAAGTCTTCGTACACTTTGAAAAAATTTCAAAAAATTAGTAAATAATCTAAATTTTTACGAAGTTGTTATTTAGTAGAATATCATGCAGTATCAACAACAGCTTTTAAATTTATGGGAATAGATTTCATTGTTTTTTCTTTCTTTTTTTGTGCAATTTCTGAGTAAGTGTTCAGCCGCACTTCGAGTCTTACTGTTTCTAGTTCGGTTTTCTTTTCAATGGTGTATTTTCGCAATCCAGCTACCAGATATTTCCAAATATGTTCCATTAACTTTAAATCTGGCGATCGAGGAGATATTTCTAAGCTTAAGGAAAATTTTTGAGGCACCAAACGTAAACGCGTGCTTCTTGTCGTTATCTTGATAAAAAACAAAGTTGTTTCCGATTACCAAATTTTGGGCTAATAGTTTAAAATTGTTTTTTAAAATATTTAAATAAACAGAATGATTCATTATTTCATCAAAAAATTCCCAATTTTCAAGTCCTGATGCTGTAATGCACCCTCACACTAGAACACCTTCACCGTCCTGATTAACTGATCCAACTAAGTTCCTAAGATTAAATTCCTCATTTTTTTCTTCTATTTACAATTATACAACAATTTAACCCAAAGTGTTGAATTTATTTTCATCTATAAGTAAGACGTTGTTCCAAAACGTTTTGAGCTTATTTATCATTGATATTACGACGGAAAGCGTAAGCTTACTGTTTTTCGCACGAACATGAAAATTTCTGCGGGAAGAGGTCTCATTTAATCGAGCTAATCAGAGAACTTGGCGAACAATTTTAGGTGAAAATTAAACGTAAAATGTTTCATTCAATTTTGCAGAAACTTTTTCAGCACTCAAATGTGTATTTTTCATATTTTTTTTTACTGTAAACCTCCGATCACGCATTGTTAACTTTGCCAGTTGACCTTTTCTTACCTTTTTTTCGATCCGATTCCTTTCTTTAAAGCATTTTATCAAGCACTTTATTATAGAATGGAATAAATTAACTAATTTAGAGACATTTCAAACCAATTTACCACTACTGTGGGGAAAAAATTCAACTTTCGAATGGTGTTTGTGGTTCTTTTCGAATACCAGCCATTTTAAAGTAATAAGCACAATATTAAGGAATAAATACACAAAAAGTTAAAGCCAAATGACCTTTAAGGGTCAACACAATGCAAAATAATAAAAAAAACGACATGTGATAACTTTAATCATGAATTTATTCGAAAATATTTCAGTGTACGATGACTTTTGTGGCGTATTTTTTCTCTTTCTCTTCGTTTTTTGACAAATTTCAAAAATAAAATCTGGTAATATTTTGAAAAAAAAAAACTACTGAGATTTATTCAGAATGGCATAGGAATGGTGTGAAAAAAAATTGGACTTCATATTCGAATTCAGTTTTGCGTTATTTTGGTTTTACTACAAAATTTCAAGATGTACGAACACTTTTGGGAGCCACTGTAGATATAGCGTAATAAATACAGAGAAATAAACAGATATACCTGTTTTCTTTTTATCTCTCTAACTATATACAGATAAATCACTTAACGGAGCGTTCTTGGTAACTATTCTGATTTACAAATCAAAGGACAGTTAAAGAACAGTTGCACCCTTCGTCGCCATAAAAAATAAAGGTTCACTGTTTCACTAAGATTCCATTTAATCGTTGAACCTTCAAGGGGTTGTACCATTTTTCGAGTTCAGGTAAAATATTTTTGATCAGCCAATCCCTATTTCCGCCAAAATCTAATTGAACTCTCAGATTGAAAATGGCGGATGGGCAAGTCGAATCACGTCGCGAGAACAAATTTTAGATTAAGATTGTTTTTTTTTAACTAAAAGACTAGTCTTTGCCTAAAATTTATTTTAACTGGAAATTAGACGTGAAATTCGATTAAAAAATTCTAATCGTGTTTCGTACATTTCTTTTATGATATTAATATTATTGTTGCTGTGCTAAATATTTCATAGATATGTGCATTTAGCTGAAGGCGGCAGCTTGCCAGCTGACTCACTGTAACACAAACAATATCATACAAACAATCCTTTGTACAATATAATGTCTCTTTAATTAATAAAACTCTACTTATTAAGGTCTTATAATTAATAAATAACGATCCGAAGCAGTTCTGGGAGTTGCCGAGCGACAGCGAGCTGGAAGCTTTGCCCCCCGTTCAAACAGTATAATATAAACGAACGCTTAACTCATTTCATTATTTTTATCACACAACTTTTATCACCATTCTTAATTGTTCCAATGAGTGACTGGTCGCTCGTGACCTGCTCTGTTCTCCCAACCACCACATCCAGTTAAACCCTCACCATGGTTGGTACGGTGGTGATTGGTGAGATTTAAATAAATAAATATGTCACCATTCTTAGAATTACTATTCTGGGAAGGTTATTAAAAATATCTAGGATATAAAACACAAACGAGAATAGTTATTTCAGTGGTTGAAAAAATTACGTTTTTTTTTGTTGTTAACTACAACTACAACTAATGTATTACAAATGCAGTTAACTACAAGTACAAAACAAGTTTCTTAACTGTAGCGCCCAAAAGCGACTTCTGAAATGTAGTCGCTACTTCACTACTTTTAGGAAATGAATTTTTCCCGAGTATAAAGTTTGCGTTCATTTTTCAATAAAAAAGGAAAAGGGTGAAGATTGAAAAAAAAATGATTTATAGAAATATAATGGTTCTTCTGATTCTGTAAAGTTTTTCATTTAACATTGCAGCATTTACTGTCATATAAATACTGGAGCAGAAAAGTTTCTTAGAATTCTTAGAAAAGCACTACTATGAAATAATCAGATCTTCAAAATCAATTCCGTCGAATGGGGTAAGTTTGTGACAGCATAAGTTGAGACTGTGCCACATCATATGTATTAATATTAAATCGAATTAGGTTAAATGAAGTTACGCGAAGAATATAGCAGACTACATCACATTTCAATCCTTTCATCTCTTATTAAAACACCAACCTACCTCTCAAACTACAATTTAACCCCTGCCGTCACAAACTTGCCTCAACGGCAACTGTTAATTTTTTCTCCATTTTTGAGATAGCGATATGTGACACTATATTTTGTCATAAAAAAATCGACTAGTGTTCAACGTAAAACACTATCAAATAATACGCAGTATGTCAGTATAGTGCCTATAATTCCGAGAATAGTGCTTCTGGTAATTGTGGTGATTTTCCAGATTGTTAAACCACTTGAGTTTTTAGTATAAGCTATAAATGCCTGATGAACAGCCATGGGTTTTCCCTTATCGGAGGACTGCAATGATTTTTCTCTGATTCTATGAAGAGTCTCATTTAACAGTGCAGCATTTGCAGTCATGCACACAAGAGCAGAAGATTTAGTTAGAGTTTGTAAAAACGCCACTATGAGATAATCAGAAGTTCCAACATTGTGGCGATTGTTGATAGTAGTGATGCTACAGAAAAGTGACAACCCATTAAACATTATTGAAGTAAATAACAGCTGCGATAACTGCTCCTCAAGAAGGTTCACCATCTTCGCAAGTGAGTTATAATGATTCAGACGCTGCGCATACGACATGGTTTCCAAATCTTGCTTTTCAAGTACATTACTCTATTCACTTAAAAGACCAAAATTAAACAAATATGTTCTCAGAATGTTTGCTACTTTTCGGAATTTTTCTGCAATCAAAAGAGCAAACCAATTTTCGCTGTCTACTTGGCGCTTATTTGCTTTCGTCTACGCCAAACACGTGGTTGATGCCGCCGACTAATGTATTTCTTTATTTACATGTAGTCCATCTTTTCCGTGAACTCTGTATGAGTTCTTAAGCTGAAGGGAATACTAGTAAAACATGCATTGAAACTTTAAAAATTTTGTTTTAAATTCTTTCTTTTAATAAAACACAGAGAGATACAAGGAAGCTTTTTCTTCGCTAGTTTTACAATTGAAAATTTATCTTTGCAATTTCTATTGTTTATTTCACTGAGACTTTTCTTCATTTCATTTAGTTCGCTACTGTGGAGCTCTCTTTCTGTTCACACCAGTTCCCAGCAATTTAGATTCATCCCTTCTTCTTCAGTACAAACCATTTCTTGTGTTGCGTTATGTAACTTTATTTTTTAATAATCTAGATTATTTTCTTCGCGCAAAGTTGTGATTATTTGTTTTGTTCACAATTTTATTTATTTATTTATTTCTTCTGAAATTGTCACTTATCCTTTGTTTCACAATCGTGGTATCGTTTATCTTTTTTTTCTTTTACTGTCGTTCGATATTATGAAAATTTCTTTGGCGTTAGCTGAGGTGATAATCCTCTTTCACAATTGACACAAGTTTTTCCTTAGCGTAATGAGCTGTTTCAGTACACTCTGCAGCCACATAATGATTCATTATGAAGATTTCTCTAGCGTTAGCTGAGGTGATAGTCTTCTTTCACAGTTGACACTAGTTTTTCCATAGCGTAATAAACTGTTTCAGTTCACTCTGCAGCCACAGAATGATTCATTATGAAGACTTCTCTAGCGTTAGCTGAGGTGATAGTCTTCTTTCACAATTGACACTAGTTTTTCCTTAGCGTAATGAGCTGTTTCAGTTCACTCTGCAACCACATAATGATTCATTTTGAAGATTTCTCTAGCGTTAGCTGAGGAGATAATCTTCTTTCACAATTGACACTAGTTTTTTCCATAGCGTAATAAACTGTTTCAGTTCACTCTACAGCCACAGAATGATTCATTATGAAGACTTCTCTATCGTTAGCTGAGGTGATAGTCTTCTTTCACAATTAACACTAGTTTTTCCTTAGCATAATAAGATGTTTCAGTTCGCTCCGCAGCCAAAACACTTATCGAGTTCGTAACCAAGAACTGAAATTATTTTCGGTTTTAAATTACTTTTTTAAGAAGGTTTTGTCAGAATGTGTCTTTATATGCGAAACATTACTCTTGAAACTCTAATCACGAGAACTAGAAGAACTTACAAAACTTCAAGTGGAAAAATTTTACGCAATCTTAGCTTCTTCGCATTTATTCCGCAAATACATTGCGAAAAAAACTCCGCAAAAAAGCTTTTATTTTCTCGTAAAAATAATGCAACGATGCATTTCTTCACATGACATCTCTTCAATATCAGAGTAGATTTTATGTTGTACAAGCACAATAATATCTACTCCAAATCCGTTGCCTTACACACAATGTCCAAAGCCCCTAGTTTCCTTCACGCAAATATTCCAATCAATAGTGCTCAATTTAAAAAAGAGAACAAGTATTTTTCATTAAACCTCCATAGTTAATTGTTAATGTTCCAGAGAGTTTCATTTTCAACAATTTAAAGCATATGCTAAGGTTCAAAGCATATTGCATTTGGGAAAAAGCAACACATTGTCCTTCATTTCCTTGCAGTGTTCTAATAAATAATTCAAGCAATCGATTTTCATCTTTAAAATGTACATATTTTATTTATGTTTAAAAATGTCGCTTCAAGTTTATTGTTCTGTGTCGGATGCAGGAGAGCCCCATTTCCCAATAGGCAGAGTAGGCAGCTGCCTTGGGCAGAAATATTTTCAGGGGCCGCAAATTTTGCATTAACCACGTTTTTTTATATTTTTTTAATTATTACTCTTGAAGTGAACTACTAACATAATTTTATTTTCCATAGTGACATCCTTTTCTAGTAATTTAATAATGTTTACTTTTATTCATCTTATGAAAATGACATATTTTTCAAGCATGGTAATAGATGTGTGTAAAACAATAAGTGTAAAGACGAAAAGCGTTGTCGATTGAAGAAAAGCTAGTGTCATTGCGTTTGACCAGAAGCTCCAACAAGATTGGAGTTAGACTAAGATTTTTAATGCCATAGTAAAGTTTATTCAATTATGGTTTCTTCAGTGATAGACGTGTATTTTCTCTTCTACATTGTTAATAGTTATTAAGTCTGGGTGGCAAATGAAAATGAGTGACGAGCTAAAAAGGCTGAATGATTTTAAATGAAGAAAACATACTTAGTTAAAAACCGATGAACCAAAAAGAAGTCTTCAAGAAGTTTTTAAAAAGTGACACATTTTTTTTTCAAATGGGCATTTTTCAAAAGCAGAATCTTTGGATCTTTTGGAATGTAATCCAGTAACAATTTGCAAGTGAAATTCCATCGAGCAATCATCAGGAGTGGTAAGAAACGTTAAGTGAGTGAACGTAATAACACAGAGAAAGGAGAGAATTATTTAAATCGTTGATTCATAAATGAAAACAATTCTCAATTTTCCGAATTATAAAATACGAACATGCATAACACCTAATCGGAAGGAACGTTAAGTCTCATTAAAAAACAATTTTTTAATTTTTCAAAATTAAAACAAAGAACATCAATGTTGCAATTTTGTCTCCAAATTTTATAAATAAGGAATTTTTGGAAGGTCACAGTGACCTCCCATCGGGGCACCCCTGAATATAAAATGCCATAATTTCTTCAGAAGCATGACAGTTTAAATTTCGGAAATACATTTTTCGTGACTTTTTAATTTACGGAAATTTTGCACCTTTTTTTTTTTTTTTGAGGAGAGGGGGGGGGGAGGTGGCGGCGGCCGATTTCAGATCTGCCTAGCGGTGGCGTAGAGCTAATTTCGGCTCTGCTCGGATGCTTCACATGGTTGCGTTGCATATTTCATTACAATTTTTCTCTCTAGATATTTTAACATGAAAATAAGCATAAAAAGTTTCACAAAACAAGCTTTCCTTTTTAGTTTAATTGGCTTTTTTTTTAATTCTACGCATTGTTTTGATAATGATTTATTTTTAAAATATATTTATTATTTCTCCTAATATGCTGCAAAGTTCTTTTGTTTAATATGGATTTCATGCAAATCCTTCTTTTGCTTTTCATTGTATTCATTGTAAAAGTCGTACGCAATAATCGGCAATAACAACGGCTTTTTAAAGCGGTTGAAGCAAAAACTTATGGCGTTTAAATAACAATAATACATTGAAGCCAGATAAAGGAAAACCTTTTGAATTATATAAAAGAAAATTATTTCACTTCAGTTTACAGATTTATCACTGTCGATTGAGATCATGATTAGAAGTTGCCACTCGCCAAATGTCGGTTGAGTGGTGAAAAGTGACGACTAAAAATATGTTTCATTCGCCACCTAGTCGCCGCCCTCCCTTTTCGCACCTGTTTTACCCATTAGTCCCTAGTGCTACCATTAGTTGTAGTTATCCTTAAAAACATGATCTGAAAAGAAAAAAAAAATTTTGCTCCAATTTAATATATGTCTCAGAGGATATTAAGAAGGACACATCAACAAACATACAAGCCGTTACAGAGATAAATTAACCTCCAACAACTGCTTTCAAAAATTAAGTAAATTAACTATTATTTTCTTTATACATCGCATGAATTCTCTTTGAAGCTTTGTTTCTATTTTGGTGTTTCTTTTACCATAGATTACCTTTACTTTCATTCTTTTATGTATTTTTATTTATAATCATTATTTAGCACTTAAAAAAAAAATTGCTAAAAATTTAAACTAGAAATGTAGCAAGAAAGAAAAAGTCTCCAGGTATTTTTACTACAGCTTTATATCAACGCTAAAGAAAAAATATGCTTTTCTTACTTGATATCATACAGGGTGAATCTGAACTCTTGAGAAAAACTTTAAAGGTATTACAGTGGACGATAAGAAGCAAGAATCATGTATAATAGAACAAATGGTCGCAAACGCAGTGCTGATGCGTTACATGCACACAAAGTCTGAAACTGATGGATGCTAAACAGGTCACAAATTTATTACACAAAGACAATTTTACACAACATTTTAGTTTTTAAGAAAGGTTTAAAGCGGTTGTTGGAATTTGTGGCCTGCACCTTTAATACATGTGTCACAATGACAAAGAACTCACTGTTGCAATAGCGAGCCATTTTGACAAACTTTGATCGATCGCAGCGACTCTGTTGCGAGTTGTGACGTGTGTATTAGAGCTAATACAGGCTGTATCTTTCAACAACGGCTCTAAACTTTTCTTAAAAACTAAAGTGTTGTGTAAAATCATCTTTGTGTAATAAATTTGGGACTTGTTTTGCATCAATTAGTTTCGTGCTTTGTGTGCATGTAACGCGTCAGCATTGCGTTTGCAACTATTTGTTCTACATGATTCTTTCTTCTTATCGTCTACTCTAATACCCCTTAAAGTTTTGTCCAAGAGTTCAGATTCACCCTGTATATGAGCACAATTATTCCAAAACTTTGTGTGCTAAATGTATCTTTAGTATTTTTAACATGAAAACGTTATTCTTAAGGAGCAATTTTATCCTTCTAAACTTTTTAATGCTTTATTAAAAAATATGTTTTTATTTTAATCTCTAGTTTAAAAGCTGTTTTTTTTTTCAAAGACAAATCTTAACTGATAATAAAGCTGAAAGTCTCTCTGTCTGAATGTCTGGATCTCTGTGACGCGCAAAGGGCCTAGAGTGTTCGGTCGATTTTCATGAAATTTGACACAAAATTAGTTTATAGCATGGGAGTGTGGCTCTCGAAGCGATTTTTCGAGATTATGTTATTTTTCTATTCTAATTTTAAGAACATTTTACCGAGCAAATTATCAACATGGACAAGTAAATTACCATAACGTGGACGAGCAAATTACCATAAAATAGGCGAGCAAATTAACATAGTATATTGGCGAGAAATTCATCATCCATTATTTGATATGGATATTATTACACTGTTATTATTATGCATACAAGTGAACCAAATGACCTTTTAATTTCCTACTACAGGCAACGCCATGCGGGTACCACTAGTAAATAAGTAAATAACAAAAATTTTCTAATTTTTTTTTTTTTTTTTTTTTTTTTTTTGAGCGCGATATTAACTATCATAATGATAAAGTAAGGTAAATGTAATTTTTATTTCTTCATTTAAAAAAATTGTTTTGTTTACGGACAACAATAATACTGATAAAATTATTAGGATCTGTTAGTGATTAATGTAACGCATTACAACGAAAAGTAACATAATACAAATATACTACGACAATCAGTTTCCTTTTCAGACGAACTATCAGGCTCTGTCAGGCAAATCATCAAAATGCAATTCTTTATGTTTTTTATAAAATATATTTCACTGAACTGCAAGCAATATTGATTTATATTTTGATTCAAATCCGCATGCAATTTAAAAATATGATTACATTTAGCTGACTTCCTTAGTACTTTCAGTGCAATACCATTTTATTCCCAAAGATATAACAAATGCAACAATTGAAACCCATTCATTTCTCATTAATTTTTCGTTCGAAACATTTAGTCAGCACGGATTTCAATTTAAATTTGAACACTATGATTTCTTTCAATTTACCGCCATTGATACGTGAAAAGTAAACAACTTATGATTTTGTTAAATGAATATAAATGATAGTTTTGAAGGATACGACTTAAATTTGACGAGTAAAATGTTTAATACCGTGTAAGTTTTCATTACTTTTGCTTATTTTCTTCTTTTGTATTCCGAGAATAAGAAATTCGCAATGAATTGAAAAAACAATTTGATTCCCAAAAACCAATGAATTTTCTTATTTCAGGGAATTTCGTTTCAAGCTTAAAAGCAACAATATCGCTCAGTTTAAGTTGTGTAATTGTGACAAAAAATGTTTGTTAAAAACTATGGCTTTAGAGCCCAATACACGCAAATGTTATGGATGTTTTCTTCAAAGCTTAAAAAAAATCTCACTGAGCTTGAAGATTTGAAAGTTGTTGTAGTTGTGACAAAAATGTTTGTTAAAAACTGGCTTTAAAGCCCATCGTACGCAAATTTTATGGATGTTTTCTTCCAAGCTTAAAAACAAACAATCTCACTCAGCTTGAAGATTTGAAAGTTGTATAATTGTGACAAAAATGTTTGTTAAGAACTGCGGCTTTAAAGCCCAATACACGCAAATTTTATTGATGTTTTCTTTGAGCGCGATATTTTCAGTAACTCGACATAGAAGTATAAAAAATATCATTATATGCGTATTCAATATTGTTCTTCTTTTCCTTGCAGTTCTATCTGAAGCGTTTTTTTCTCGTTTCAATGAATCTATCCCTAACATCATCTTAATAATCATATCAATTGCACACCGTTTTAATATCAGCATCAATTTGAATAGACTCGTTTCGCTCTGCTCATATTTAAATAATTTAAGTTTGAGTAAAGCTCTGAACTTTCTTATTTTGTGGGGATATGTAACTACAGTTTCATTTATTACTTCTGGTGGCATTTTAGTATACTGTTACGTAAAGGACTACGCTGCTTCTGTAGAATTACAGGACTCAAAGAATGTTTCGCAATGGTACAAAACAATGTTAGTCGCAGTTTATCTCACGATTGATTTTGCTTGCCTAAATCTGCCTGTCAATGCATTTTCTATTTTCTATACCTACGCCTGCAATCACTTACGTTACTTTATTCAGGAGTCTATGAAAGATATAAATAGAAACTTCCCTTCGTATCGTGAATACTTACACTTTTGCACTTTTTGTTTCAAAACCACAAAATCTTTCGATAAAAAGATGAATTTTCTTGCTTTTACTTCCATATGCTATCATGCGATTGGTTTGTATTATGTCATTGCGATATTGAAGTACAAATTTCGTTTTGAATCGTTTTATGATCAACCACAGGTGATCGTGGAAGGGTTCATTACTTTTGGCGGGAGTACGACATCCCTTTTAATCATAGTGATAAGTGCAACACTATTAAACGAACTTTTAGATGAGCTCCGAAGTAAAGTGCTAAAATCAATGGAAAGAGAAAAAGTTGAGCCTAGTCAAGTGATATTCGTATTAGAAAGCAAAGGGGAAAATTATTTAACAGTATGGAAAATCGTTAAAATGAAACGTAGCCTTATTTTAGTAATTTTTGGCTCGGTGTTGACATATTGTTTATTAATCGATAGCATGATCAACACGCGCTCTTAATTAGTTAACAATATTTTCTGTGACGTAGCATACAGTATGCAAAGAATAAATACTTCAAGCATTTGGGAGAAGTTTTATTGCTGTTTTATGTCCAGCACGCTTTTTGGATGTTACTTTAAATATCGGAAATATTTTGTACTGTGCTTGTGTATTTTGTTCTGACATGCGTATTTTTTATGACAATATTTTGCACTGGGTAGTTGATGTACCTTGGATCTATTTCAACTTTTTATGATTTATTCATTGGCAATGGAATATCAAGTCTAATATTATGCTCTTATAGCTTCGGACGAAAATTGAGATGAGCCTAGGACTTTCGCTAAATTAGAAACCCTTATATTTGAAGTTCTAATTAATTCGCAACTCCAATAAACTATAGGGGTCGCTGCAGCTACTGTCTAATGGCGGATGAAAAAGGTAAAACAAACAAATGTGCCGTAACTTATAACTTGCTTTGACGCTTAGTGAATGACAGTAGTTTTTCTTTGTGTTTGTTGGAAGCTTTCTTTTCCATTCTTCTGAAATTATATTGCATCGCAAACTGTCTGAAGCCTGTAGTTTACCCCAAAGAAAACACATGTAATGGAATGTTTTACCTTTTTCTTTAGTATTGTTAATCAGCGCAAGGTAACGTATTCGAGCTCAGGAGTTGCGAATGGAGAAAATTTGAACAAATTCAATCTGATGCAGAAAAAATGCTTTCTCGAATGACATAGGATGTTAAAGGGTGTCGGAAATGTTTCATCTCTTCAGTAGACAATTTATGTAACATTTCAGCTTAAAAATAATTTTAAAAAAAATAATTTGAATTCGAAAAAAAAAAGAAAAACATTTGCAAACTCTCAATGCTTAAGTAATTTTCTTCAACATTTCAAGGCTGTAGATACTTTGGGATCTCCTGGATGCAGACCCGCCACAGACATAATTTCAATTTCTTTGACGTTACTTTTATTTAATTATATAGAGACTATTATTATTATTTTTTTGGAATATCTTGTCTTAGTAACAATTGAATTGTTTATGATTTCTTGTTTTATTTTGTTGTTGAAAAAGTTGCTAAACATGCCAATGTGGGACATGAGCATTTTATGTATGGTAGCAGCTAATGTATAATTTTTGAACGGCAAGAGGTTATTGCCATGAAAGTTGGTTCTAGGTATGGTAAAATTTCCTTGCGCTTCCCGCGCAATCCTCTCTCAGAGCCACCTGGTGGCAAGCGTCGGAGTTGGAGTTATTATCTCAAAAACAGTAAGAGATACGGGAAAAAAGTGGATTACAAAGTTATTAGTATCATCGATTTAGTAAGAACTGACATCTTTCGTGAAGCAATGTTAAAAATCGTAGGCATAGAGTGCACCTTTGCTTGATTGCGTTGATCAAATATCTGTTCTTTGGACTGCACTTCTGACTGCACATTGCACAATGCACAGCATGACCGACGTCACGCTGGCATAGCCGGTTCCAAAGTTTCTGCAATGTTAATGGAGATGTTGCATACACTTGCTGTACGATGTAATTATTGATGAAAAATGTCAAAGGGATCAGGTTTGGTGAACGTGGAGGTCATTCTACGAAACCACCGTACCCGACGACTTGCAGCTGGAATGCATTTTATGCCCATTATTTTCAACATCATTGTCCGGGAAAAGTATTTTCCTTCTTAGACTGTTGATGCTCAGCCACTTTGTAATTTACTTTTTTTCCCTTATTTCGTGTCGTTTCTAAGATAAGAACGATAACTCCAAGTGGTACAAGCGGCTTCACTGTGTAGCCCAAGGCTTCTTTACGATATGCTATATCTAAACTCTCAACTTTTAGGACGATTGCTCTAGCCGTTCAGACGTTATTGGGGTGGCAACCTACTTTAGCCGACATCCTATACACACACACATATATATATATATATATATATATATATATATATATATATATATATATATATATATATATATATATATATATATTTCGTCGGATTTCTTCCAAATTTGGCACAAAGGTAAATTGTTGCTCAGGAATTCATATAGGCGGGTTTTTGGAATTTTATAAAGACCCAAAGAGGTCTAATTTCATATTTTGAGTAATAAAATTGCTCTTTTCTGCACGAACGAATTTTTGTATAGTTATGAATTTAGTCTAAATGAAAAGCCCATAAAAAACTGACCTAGATGAAGTTTCTTCAAAGATTAACTTTAATCGTTAAATTTGTGGACCTTGGTTCAAAGCAAATGAAAACGGTTATCAACATATAACCACCAGGATCTATTTTAAATGCCATCAACACAAAACGTATCCTGAACGACGGCCGTCAATGCTGTTTAGCGATCAGCGTTAAAGCATGTTTGGCGAGAATGCCGTAGATATAAGAAATGATGCAGCCCATCGTTTCTTGAACTGCGACGTACGAAGCCAAGGGGTCCATTGATGTTACTCATGGTTCTACTTAATTTGAATGCTACCGTTAAATTATAATTTTTAAACATTGTTTAGTTATAAAAGCCACAACAGTAAGGTTGCGTGTAATTTTTGATCACAAACATGAGTAAGGTAATAATTATTGCATTCAATATTGACGTACAATCTTTGACTGTTTCAGTATTAGACTACTTTTATTAAAACTACATCTATTTCATCCTTGCAACAGAAATTTAATTTAATGTTCTATGATCCTTATGAAACCAATTTGCAATATATAAATTTTCTTTATACTATTCCTTGATTTACGTCGAATCTTTAAGTAATTCGGTTCAACTGTAACCGATAACCTAATTCGGTTTAATAGAAGTCGCTCCAGGCTGTCCAAGAGCAGCGGTAAAGGTACTAATAAAGCAAATAAATTGCAAAATAATCACATTAATGCACAATAGCGCATTCAGAATTTATCTTTCAAAGGGGAGGGATGTGGTCAAGGCTTTCCTTACATGTATCTATATATATATATATATATATATATATATAAATGGATGGATGTTTGTGGGTGGGTGTGTTTGTGTGTGTGTATGTTCCTTATACAAATCTACAGTTTTAGTCGGATTTCTTCCAAATTTGGCACAGAGTTAAATTGTTGCTCAGGAATTCATATAGACAGGGTTTTGAAATTTAAGGAAGATCCAAAGAGGTTCAAGTTCATATTTTTAATCATAAAATTGCTCTTTTCGACACGAACGATTTATCGTATAGTTATGAATTTGGGCTGAATGAAAAGCCTATAAAAAATGAACGAAATGAAGTTCCTTTAAAGCGACAACCGTATAGCATGTTTGGCAAGAAAGCCGAACGAAAAAGAAATGCTGTCTTTCAGTAGTTCTTAAATCGCAATCGCCATCGGTTCTTCTTCAACTTGCTTGCGCATTTCGCTAATAAGTTTTCAAGTAATAATACAGTAACAATAAACGAAATTTTGATCCGTATTTTCTGCATAAATAGCACAGAAAATACCAAAATGAGATAGGTATAAAAAATGAATTCATTATCGAAGTACAATCTTCAACAGTTTTAGCATTAGAATACTAAACTTATATTAAAATGACATCCTTGCAACGGAAATTTAATTTAATTTTGTATTATCTGTAAACAAATCAATATGTATATGTTATTTATACTATTCCATGATTTACCTAATTCGGTTCACCTAAATTAAATAGAAATCGCTCCGAGTTATCAAAGATCAGGGGTAAAAATACTAATATGGCTAATGAATTGCAAAATCATCATTTTTGTGCATAGTAGAGTAGATTGAATTTATCTTTCAAGGGGGAAGGGTTGGATAGTCATGGTGTTCATTACATGTGCATAAACAACCATACTAGGATTGCTATGTGTGGTAAAGTAAAAGGCTGTGCACCTTTAATCCCGAAACCACACGGAAATTTAATACGGCGGAATTCATAGTTTTGGAAGGGTAAAAGTTTAAAGTTTGAAAAAATGCAAATAAATATTAATTTAAATTTAAATTTTTAAAATACATAAAATGTTTCCATTTTTATGTAAACAATTTTCTTAATCGTTTTAAATTTTACATTACTTTAACGCTTGAAGCAATAGTACACCTGATGGAGCATCTTCGCTGAGTAGCAATAATTTTAAACCAGTTAGCGGGTATGAGACAACTTTTGACACGAAGAGATTGCTTCTGAAATGGGCATGATGAAATATTACGCCACATTATAAAGTTTTTTCTTTTTAGCCTTCATCGTAAAATTAGTTGAGCAAAGCTCCATTTCCAGTTACAAGACTCTTAGTTCGATAACTTTTATTGTAAACAATCGAAAAATATTGGAAGTTTGTTACTACCACAAAGTAATTCAACCGTCATTGAAAAAATGCTGCAAGATAAAAATGGATACGTGTCAGGTGTAATAGAAGCAACTTTGTTCACAATGGAGGGATAAGATGAAACAATTTGTATCTCACGTATAACCACTAATCGCAATACATAATTCTCTAAATTTCAAGAAATTAAACTCTCCAGTGAGATTTATGTTATGTATCGCGATCAATAAGTCAGAAGGGCAGGCGATTAGTTTACCTATTTCCCATATAGATAGCTTTATGTTGTATGCTTAAGGTTGGGTTCATTCAAAAATGTATTTCATTTTGCTGCTGGAAGAGGGAATAAGAATTGTATTTAGGAGCAAGATTTGAGTTAAATTTCCGAATTAGAATATTTTAAATAATTTAACTTTTTAGTATTTGGATTACGTTTCTAAACGTGGAAATACATTTCCTTCGTTTTGAAGCTGCGAATATTAGTCCTGGATCTGACAGCACTTCTGTAGGAAAGTTCGAGTAGGGAGAGTTTCTTTACGAAAATGTTTAGTAGGTGTCCTAGAAAGTATTTTGGACTCGGGTGGACATCCGCCACCTGGTCACTTCTCCTGCTATGACGTCATCAAAGATGGCGGCATCTCGATCACATAAATGCTCATATTTATTTGAATACTTGACTTTTTTACGTGATTCTTGCACATTTTTATATTAATTTATATTAACTAGTTTACTTTTAAGTTACAGTGTTAAAGTTTTCCCGAAAAAGTAGTTTGAAAACAATTCATTTTAGTTTTTTTTTATTTATTTTCCTTTTTTTTAAATTCATTCTTTAAAATTATTTTTTCAACTTTCAATCGTTGAATAACCGTATAAAATTATACTCAAAAACTATTTATGTGAAAAAATTTCTATTTGTTATTTTTACCGGGTGTGACTTATCAGTCAGAATGTTTATTATTCTCTCCACTTAGGCGCGCAACTATAGGCGGCGCAGACATAACAATCGAGTGCGTTGTTATTCTTTGAAGTAGTAAGTTGGCAGCAAAGAATCTACTTTATCCGGTATAGGAGGCTCTCATGACGCTGTGTGCGTACTATTTCAACATAAACAGCAAGACATATCAGTTAAACCATGCTTATCGGAAACTGGTATCACACGTGGTTTGAAAGCAATTCAAGAACTACTTCCATGCCAGAAGATACAATTGTATTTCAAACCGGCAAAACGTCCTGATCTTCCAAACGATTATGAAGTTTCCTCAGATTTGTTTAGAATAGATGAGATTGAGAAGAAATACGAAAATATTCAGACAAGTTATGGCAGTTTTTAAGAATTACACAACCTCTTTTACACAGCTCTGATGTTATTGTTGATTACGAGCATTGTAATCAAGAAGAAAACCTTGAACAGCTTGTCCCATCCTGGAGCGCTTTTAATGCACTTTGTTCAGATGAAAATTTCTAGCAACAACAACTCGGATTTCTACCAGTGATTCCAAGCCTAGTAAATCAGCACAGTTTACACTGCTCCATTGAATTTCAATAGTGTTCTCGACCAGTTGGATCAAAATTATTTACCAGTAACCTGTAACGAAGGTGTATACGCTATTGCACGCGAAGTGCAACTTAGCAATCCAGATAAATTTTCAAATATTGTACTGGTTTTGGGTGCATTCCATAAGGCTAAAATTGTGCTATGTTGTTTAGGTAAATATCTTCGAGGAAGTGGAATATCCGATGTGTTTATTGAATGTTCTGTCTTTAGAGTAAATGTGCTACAATCGGTTTTACATGAAAAGGATTATGTGAGAGGTGTCAAGGGGATGTTCATGTTGGGAGAAACCATGTTCATATTGCAGGTGAAATCTTTTTTGGAAGAATCCATTGAGTCCTACGCTACAAAGTTTGAAAACTTACAGAACATTCAGCGGAATATTTCTCTGGCATGGGAAAAAAATCAGATCATAAGATGTAGATGGTAAGGTGGAAAAACTCTTCTCGAACTTTGAGAGGTTTGTCAGCCGAGGAAGAAAAATGTCAGAGCAATTTTTGTACTGGGACAATTTTTTGAAAGTCGTCCAACTTCTCAGAAATTTGATTCGTTCAGATAGATAAGGTCTTTAGGAATTACATTTAGATACAGTGCAGAAACTTCAACCAGTATTTGCCGTATTTCACTATGTCAACTATCAGCGATCTGTATTTAGAAGACATGAGGAGACTAACCAAGACAGCCCCAGAGGTGCATGAAATGTTCATGAACGGGAAACATGTTGTGAAACAATATGATCATAAATTTTCAGCTGTTGCTGGGGATATGGCATTAGAACAAACCATTAATAGATCCCAAAAAATCTCATCTGGCATCTTACGGCGAACTAAACAGAAAGATTTTGTAGCAGAATGGGAAATAACGCATCATGAAAGTTGGATGGTATCAGATCTATTTCAAGAGGTAACAGACTCTATTGCTTTTGTCGAAGGTTTGAACATTTACCATGAATTTTCGAAGAAGCAAACTCAGAACATAGATGCACAGGTTTGTCTCAATGTTTAAATATATATTACACAAAGGTAATCCGTTTGATATGCATATGCTTCCTAATCCATTGCACAATCTGCTAACAAAAGCACTGGTTTCCCGAGATACAAAAGAAAAAATATTAAAATTATTTAAGACCGGCGAAAATATGTATTGTACATTACGGAAAACGCGATACGAGGACAAAACAGTAAGAATATCAAGCACCATCCATAAAGCCATGTTGCCACCATTTCATTGCACCAAAGCGCAAAGTATAGCTGCTACAAGGAAAGTTACTAAAAAAATATCGAACAAGTCATCTCACCGAATGATACAAATAGCTCAGGCTCGTTCGTATGACATGCAAGATTTCTTTCGTTATGAGCTATCTGAAAACTGTTCATTCTTCAATGACTAAGGGCTAATGGTAAAACCGCAAAAAAGTGCATTGTTAAAATAGCTGGAAACATCTTATGGTAGCACACCAGTGATGATGGTTCAAGTCTGACGATAAAACCTGTTTTATAGTCGACGTCATGAACTCTGTACGAAAGGTTATGACAAATGAAAATAAAACCTTTGGTGGAGCTGTTTCAGCTTTTTCGTCATACATCGGGAGCATCACCAAGAACTGGAAGAGTAGATTACATTTTTGACAGTTATCGCAAATTTTCTCCTAAAAAATCTGAAAGGGTGCAAACACAAGGTAGCAGCATCGTTATAGATGTGGTCAAAATCTCAGAAGATATTCCATTGCCTGTCAAACTCAGCAGCTTTTGGGGATCTTCAAGAAACAAACTGATGTTGCAAAAGTTCATTGCTTATACAGTGACAGCTTCTTTGACTCAAACACCACATAATACCAACCACACTTTTAGTGCTTTTCATGGTGATGAAGAGGGTGATGTAATATTTAACTGTACATCTGTGCAAAGTGGAAAACAGATAAATCACCCAGAATTAAACTGTCTGATAGTAAAGGAAGCTGACTTCAGAATGTTGATTCATTCAAAACATGCATCTCTGTGTGGGTTCGCTAAAATCGTTATTGTTAGCGCCGACACTGATATAATGGTGTTAGCTTTGTTTCACTATCTTACTCTTCAACGATTTGGTGTTCAGGAACTTTTTGTGCGTACTGGAGTTGGTGATTCTACACGATTCTTATCTGTTAATGATGTTCATCGAAAAAAAGGTGAAAACTTATATTCGTTGCTTCCTGCCATCCACACACTATCTAGATCAGATTGTACAAATAAATTTGGTACCGAAAAATCTGCGTTTCATTGTGCATCTGTAGAGTATTTGGAGAGTTTTGGCGTATATCATCTGACTGGATTTATATAAAGCAAAGCCTTAAATCTGCAGAAGAATACTTAGTGCAAGTACTGCGAAAAGGGTCATTCTGTAAATCTTTAGATGAACTTAGGTTATATGACTGTATCATCATGCGAAAAATATTGACTCTGATAACTTGCCACCTACTAGAAGTGCTAAGGGCCACTTATTAAGACCATATTTTTACACATACCTACAACGACATTGTATTGACGATGTTGCTGTTGACTTAGATCCTTGTGAATTTGGTTTTGCAGTGGTAGATGATGATTTGATGCCAGAAAAGAACTTACAGAGATTAACAACTGATTTTATTGGAGCGTGTAATTGCGTGAAATGTGCGAAATCTTCCTGTGCTTGTAGAGCAAATGAAGAAACCTGTTGCTCTTTCTGTAAGTGTAATAGTACGGGTTTGCAACCAAGTTGTAACAACCCTTTTTAAATATAATTTAATTAAGTGCAACAAAAAATATAAAAAATAGCTATTAAGTTTTAGCAGTAGTAAAAATACATTGCTATTCGTCTTGAAAATACTAATTGTAAAAATACTAATTGTAACTTACTGGCCAAATTTTCATTTTTACTGGTTAAGTATTAACATATATTTGGGCTTATTTTGGGACGAAAGCGCGCCCGCCATCTTTGATGACGTCCTAGCTAAAAAATGTACGCAATGGCAGATGTCCACATAAACTCTAAATACTTTTTAGGACACCTACTAAACATTTCCGAAGAAAAATTCTCCGTACTGAATCTCCCTATCGAAGTACTGAGCATTTATGAGAGCGAGCGGTCGCCATCTTTGATGACGTCATAACAGGAGAAGTGACCAGGTGGCGGATGTCCACCCGAGTCCAAAATACTTTCTAGGACACCTACTAAACATTTTTAAAAAGAAACTCTCCCTACTCGAACTTTCCTACAGAAGTGCTGTCAGATCCTGGACTATATGGGGAAAAGAATGCGCAAAAAGCTTTGTAAAACATAAACAAAAGAATTGTCTATAATACAGTTGTCAGTAGAAACAAGACAGTTTTTTTCTTTCTTTTAATTTCATGGTTTACAAAAAAAAAAAAAAAAAAGAAATGACGCGGATGGTGACCAAAATGTGCACGCCTATTTCTTTTTCTATAAGGCAGTTCGATTGACGATTTTTATATAGTTTGTTCCATAAGTTCGCGTCCACGTACTCCATTTTTAATGCTTTATGTAACTTAAGATAATAACTGTAACTATATCTATGGAAACAACTATTCAGTGGAACCATTCCTACCCCTAATGACGACTGTGCCTCTGCAAATTAAAATTTCGATTTCTCAAAGGAATACTTCAGAGCAGCAAACTTAAATAAGTGCTCTTACTACCTGCATCAGTTTCAGTTATCATGTACAACATTTACGGCAAGTGTGTGTTTTTAAAAATTTCAAATAAAATTTTAATCTAGACAAATTTTGAATCGTTGCAAGACACCAATATTAATGTCCAACTGTCATTTTTACCTAAGAAAATAGAAATTTGACATAAATATAAGAAAATAAAATGTAGTTGACGTACGTCTTTTTATGCAACTTACACTTATCTAATTTTACTCCATGGCATGCTACTAAATCGCGACGGAAAGTGCAAACAGACACATTTTGTGAAGTTATTTATACTAAGTGAACGTTTTTTACGGAATGTGCTTGCATACCTGAACACTTACAATAACTTATAAAATGAGTCTACCTAACACGTGAAACCTTGAAAGTAAAAACACCGTCAATCCGTAAAACTGAATGTTAACGGCTATTAATAACAATGACCGAATTCCTTATTTACTGTACAGTGGATTATCTGTTTAGTTTTTGGGCCATTGAAGATGATTTTCATATCTGAAAATATTGTAACTGTGTCCTATTTTGCATATATTTGTAATAAAATGTATGTGAAGAGTACTATAGCATGCTTTAATGTCTTGAGGTATACAAAACCTTCAAAGGTTCGACGGTTTTCGTATTCGAAGCACCACGTAAAAGGTTGTCTCACAAGATATGCAAGACAATCATTTGTCTCTGCATTAAGACATTGGATGTACCTCCCATCTGATTCAACCGCAGACAACGTGCCATGGACACGACAGAACCAAAGAATATCGTTGAAAAACCCGGGTAACATGCCTCATGCTTTTCGTTTTTACTCGATGCTATTTTTTCTGCAAATGTTCAACTTTCTGTGCTATTTAGTCTTTTAAAAATTTGAGTCTAGAGTGGTGTGAATGCAGTTTTTTATTGTCATTTAGATACAGTTCATCCATTTAATTATCTAAAAGACAAGTTGCATTGAGAAGCACCCGAGCAACGCCGGGTAGTAAGTTAGTATATATATAATATTTAATATAATATATATAAGAAATTTAAAAGAATCTTAACGATATAAATAGAAAAACCATTATAAATAGAAGAAAGTTGAACAATATGAACATAAGAAAAATAATAATAACAGATTATATATATATATATATATATATATATATATATATATATATATATATATATATATATATATATATATATATGTATGTATATATACATATATATATACATTGCATCTGGCCATGCATGCCATGGAATATATATACATATATATATATATATATATATATATATATATATAGAGAGAGAGAGAGAGAGAGAGAGAGAGAGAGAGAGAGAAATTCTGTGCACGTGTATTTATGTGAACAAAAGAAAAAACAGATAAGATAAAATGTGGAAAAATATTTGCATAGAATTAATTTATGTGAATAACAGATTTGATATAACAGCATCTGTTATAAATTTGAAATAATCTGTATCAGCAGACGACTTCGCTTACGTCACATTTTCTCGCTTGCTGTACAAAAACGACAAAAAAAAAACGACGAAAATATATTTCATTCCACAAAATAAAATTAATTTTTTTACTTAGATCTATTCGACAAACTACCGCTGTACTGAACAACTCTCGAAGTCTTTCTTACTTCCATTGGTTAATATATTTTAAGAGTATTTTATTTCAGGGCTTTATATATTCCTTCATAAGCATGCTTCTTTATATATGTATTGACATTATGATAATATATTGTCTTTTATCAGCTATTTATCTGCATAGAATGCTTTGAGAACTAGTAACCGATACATCTAATTGGTCTATAAACGTTATTAGCTTTATGTCGCTTTTATTGGCAGTTTGTCAATTCTTTAGCATATCTGTAACTTTTCTGAGATACAAAGGTTGTCAACTGGAAATAGATTTTCAAAATAAACTTTAGGGGCAGTTATAATGACGTTCAGTCACGCAACTTATTATTTACTATTTATTTACTTGATTCACGAATTATTTACACTTGTTAATAAAATTCAGTACTTGTCTTCTATTACACAGAAATACACTAAGTTTCATTAAGAAAAAAAATTGAGTTTCATGCATAGATTTTTTCTGTAACATTACGTAATGGTTACGGACAAGTGTATGGTTAAAATTTGGTGTTTTTTATGCGTGATAGGGCATCCAATAGTATTGAAAAAATGGCTACTAATGTTATATGACTAGAAAATCTACATAACATCTACAATACAAGAATGAATCTCGCTGCAGATAGCTTACAATGTCTGTGTGCTTGACAGGGCATCCAATAGTGCGAAAATTATGGTCACCAATGCTGTATGAATGAAGAGTTGATATTACATCTACAATACAAGAATGAATCTCGCTGTAGATAGCTTACCATGTCCGTTCAAACAAATATTTCTACTGTTTCAACTTTGCTTGGTGTTTTCAACAGCTCGAGGAAACAACCTGAAGAAGGTATCAGCCCATCTTTCGAATGCAATTACACCCCTGTTTAGGTGTTTTGTTCAATGTCACCAATTTTATAATGACTGAAAGATATCCTCCTGCCATCGTTAATTTATTAGTCATAATATCAGTGTCAATCCATCGTTATTTTCTTTGCTCTAATTTGGATCATCTGATTTCTATATCATCAGACATCGTAACAATGACGAAGAAAAGAGTAAAAATTCCATTGTTCTTAATTTTATGGGCATATATAAGTACTTCTGTAAACATCGTTTCAACAGTTGTTGTTGTCTATGGGCTTTCAGAAGATGATCAACAGTATAGCAGAAGTTATTTTTCATCAATAAGCGCATCGTTACTGTACAAAAGTACAGCCGCAAGTTTTTTCCGAGCAGTTTTCTTTATTTTCTCAGTGATTCCTCTTAATACATTTTCTATATTTTATTCAATTATTACTTATTATTTAAGAAAGCATGTCTCAGATTTACAAATTTTTAAAAATGCAGAGATGCTAAATTGCGACGAATTTCTTAGATTTTATAACACTGTTTCAAGAACAATAATGTTTATCGACGACAAGGTTTCTATTTTGATTTTTGTTGTAATTTTAATCAACTCTTCGTCGATGTACTATTCTTTAGCCCTTGTCACACACCCGCAATTTGCCTTTCAACGCTATGCGGTTTTTATCAATATTACCATGAGTATTGTAGGCTTAGTATCGCTGTTAATCACCACCATTAGTGCATCATTATTAAACGAGGCTTTAGATGATCTAAATATCAAAGCATCGTACTTGTTTTCTTTTCGTAATAAAACTAATTACCAGACTTTTATGTACGTAAGGAAAAACTTTCATTTTACGTTATGGAAAATAGGAAAGATACAGAGGAGTGTTATTCTTCTCATTCTTGGTTCTGTATTAACTTATTGTGTGCTGTTGACCTCCTTATTGCATTGAAATGTTTCGTTATGTGAATAAAAAAAAATCTCAAAATATGAATCGTCGATCGCTGGATAAGTTCAGATAACAAAATTAACTGAAATGTTAATAATTCGCAGTTCATATAAATGTGTTTTCGTGTATACATAGACATGAGGCAGTGAGAAGCAAAGGGATGTAAGTGACAAAATTAAGATTTTCGATATACCAGTAAAAATGGAATGTAACCCTCTCCTCTGTTTTGGGGAAAAAATAGTACTAGAAGCCCTGGTAGGTGCTGCCATACAGTATACAGCTTGATTCGGAATAATTCTTCAATAAAAAGTCAACCTAGGACAGAACATTAAAAAAGTTTTACTCGAAATTTGAAAATATCCACTTGCATCCTTTTGTTCTTCACTGCCTCACATGAAAATGAATTCAATAAATACATTTAGGTATTTTACTTTTTTCATGTTAAAATATCAAACTTACATAAAAGTTAAAATCAGGTAACTTTTGCTATTGATAACTTAGATGCAAAAATCATTAGGGAGACTACATGTCGTTTCTTCAAGCCTTAAATTTTTAAAGAGTTTTTATCTTCAATCAGTATATAATTATCTTCTTTATCAATAACTTTTGGATATATAAGTAGCAAATTTTCGATGCCGCATTAATGAAAATCAGTTGGTTTAGTTAGGATCAAAATATCGGGAGTAGACATTTTTGATATTAGTTAAATTTTCATGTGTTTTGACATACTGTGACTGGAGTATAGAGGAAAACTGCCTGATATCCATCATGGTCCAGACATTTTGGTCCAAAATCAACTGTAGTTTTAACCCGCATTTAAAATGTGCCTGTTGGATGGCAAGAAGCTGTTAAAAACAACTGTGTTTACGTTCAAAATTAAACTAAAATTTTGTGAATAACAAATTTAGTGTTATGTGATAACTACAAGTTGAGTACCCATACTATGTAATAATTATTGCTTATAATAAAACATGCGTAGACATAGGATATAGTCTTGATATTATTACACCAATTGTAAACTGGAGATAATTAAATGCATAAAATTATATTGATTGTTTGTGAAAATTTGTAGCAAATACTCAACCTAATCTGCATACCGTTCGTTTCCAGCCAATTCAGCGGTTACATTGGTCACGACCGCACTTGATTCTTACTGGCCTTGACAATTTATGACTTTTCTGTGTTAAACCGATGCAACTAGTAGCCTAAGATGATCTGCTCTTGAAATTCTCGAAAAATGCGAAACTTCATATGTTACCCATTTTGACCGCAAGAGGCGCTGAACCCAATTCTGTGTATACACTAATCAATGGACATTTTGATTTAAGAATGAGAAACAGGGATTGCTTGAACACCCTCTTGGTTGCCATGAATTTTCGTGATTGTCACGGCTTATAAGCGTAAGCGAATCAAGTGCGACCATGCATTGTTGCAGCATGTCGAAACAATTCACTTATTTGATGTGCACCTGAAATAAGGTGCACTAAAAAAGTGGGAGGGGAGGCTCAAAAGAAGTGTGAGGGTTAGGAGGCGGCACCTCTGAAGCTGATTTTTATTTTTGCTTTCTTTTTTCTGTAATATTGGATTATATTATTGTATTTTAACATCCCTGATAAAATTTCCTATAAAAAATGAGGAATATGCCGTCGAAAATCGGGTCGGACGGCCGTTGTCAAACTTTCCTCTCCCGTTCTATGTTCCATTCTTATGAAATAACCTAAGACAAGTTCATTTATTTGGAATTTTCCCCTTTTTATTTTCCTGAAATAAATCAATCCTCCCTGTAAAAAAAAATCATTTTGCAATCGAACATTAATATTTAACTCTGAAAAGTGAGGAGGCAAAACCCCTTTTGGAAGTGAGGGAGTGATCCCCCCCCCCCCGCTCATGCGTTGCCAAACTGAAAATGAAGTATGTATTGTACAATAAGGTCATCATGCATTTAATTCGAGCCAGTCAATAAAAATGCAAATGCAAACAACTTGTTTGGTAATTTTCGTAAACTAGATTTCGTGAATTTCCCATGGTTCTAGCGGATTTGTAGGCAAAAAGACCTTTTTCAGATAATTACATGGAATATTGTTAATTTATGTGAAAGGTTTTGTAGGTAAAAAGCCATTAACATTATTACCTCATTATATCTTTACTTAGATGTTTCAACAATCCTTTAGGAAAACTAATTTTTACAAAGGATGTCATCTTAAAATAAGTTTTCAAAACAAACTTTAGGGGTAGCTATAATTACTGTGTGTCACGCAGTTGATTATTCACTGTTTATTTATTCTATTCAGGATTTGTTTGCACTTATAAATTAAGCAAAATATCTATATTTTGTTGTACTGAAATGTGATGTTATCAGAAAGACTTAATTCAGTCTGATGCAGTTAAGTTTTTTCCTTAACATAAAGTAATGGAGACGCATAAATTTATTGTACAATAATGTTATGCTGATACTATCCTATAATTCTAAAGTAATAAATATTTATGTTTTATGAATATATTTGTTTTCAAAGCTCAAGAAACTATATTAAAATGGTTTTTCTTCTATTTGGAAAAATATACTTAGTTAAAAAAAGGATACAATCGGTGATTAGTTTCGGCTCGTCTTTACAAAAAGAAGTATATTCCGCATTTATAAAACAGTTCAATTTTTACTGTAATTACTGTTATCATGTGCTAAAATGCTCCTAAGAGTTTTAAGTGCTATTCTGAGAGGCTTAAGTTAAAGAAGAATTCAAAACAAGAATATAAAACTAGTATGTTGTGGCCATCACGAAACTTTCTTCTACATTTTTCTTTTTTTTTTTCTGATCCCTTCCCATGCTTGACAATATGCAATATTCCCAACAAAAACAAAATTACACATGCAAAAACTAGACGACCATCCCAATGTCTGAATTATTGCAAAAGCAAAGCAAAGAACGAAAATTGAAAGTTATTTTAAAAGCCTTGCTTGAATTAATTATAAATATTTTATTTGTTAACAAACATAAGATGGCAACAGTTAAAATTTTTAAATCATTGAGATAACATTTCCGATCATTTCCATACAATTAAAATCACGAGAAATACGCAGACGACAATCTATTACGATTTATCTTTCTTATTGTTGCATTAATAAAGCTATTTTTATTCACAAAAAAAAAAAAAAAAATCAACACCTCTTGGAGCGATTGGCGTCAAAATTGAACCAAAGCCTGTTTACATATGGATTAACATATATTCCAAATTTCAACCAGAACGTAGTATTACTTCTTGAGATAGGGCACTCACAATGGAAAAAAAGAACGGGCGATTGCGCTACTCCCTTTCTAGCTGTTGACACCAAAATAAAATCAGCTCTTAAACCCACTAAAGGCTACTTGCCGATAAATTTTTCTTTCATTCCGTTCATTATTTCTTGAGATACAGCACTCACAATTGACGACAAAAAACGTTCTATAGCTCAACCCCCGTTTGAGTTATTGACACCAAAATTGAATCAGCACCTGTTCCTGTTGATTTCAACATATGGACCAAATTTTGTTTGATTCCGCCAGTTACTTCCTGAGGAATAGCAAGCACGCGTAACTCAAAAAACGTTCCATTGCTCCACCCCCCTTGGAGGAATTAGCGCCAAAAACCAATGGGCACAAGTTCACATAGGGGCACATATGTATACCAAATTTCGTTCGCTTTCATGCGATAATTTTTGCTGTAGAGCGGCCACAAAAATCTGGTCACACACAGACGTGACACACACACATACACACACACACATACACACACACATACACACACATACACACAAACAGACAGACATTTTCCAAAAATAGTCGAAATGGACTCAGCACACCTCAAAACGTTCGAATCCGTCAAAATTCGAAATTCGAAAATTTGCACGAATCCAATACTTTCTTCTACATATTAGATATAGAAGAAAGTAACAGAACAAAATGAAACATTTGTGTGGGAAATTTTTGTTGTTACTTGCGTGAAGTTTAATTTTTGCCATCATCAAGCACAACCAATTCTTTTACACGTTTTTTGCGGCCAAGCAGTGTTAATTTCAATGCAAACTAAAGTGACGTTATTATTTGGTGACCGCTTGGCCATATATATAGCCAAGGTTACGGTCGCCAAGGTTTTGTCTTCAACTTGGCGATATATCACAAAGTTGGCGACAACTTTGGCAAAAAAGTTATTTATCGAAATTGGTTTCAATTTAGCGAGAAATCCATTGAATCATGTTAAAATTATCGATATTTGGGAACGAATCTCGGCAAAATAATTTTTTGCGTTGCTTCGCAATTGACTAAGGACGTAATTAGTAGTGTTTACTTGCACCCTCCAAGGCACTCTCATATTGCGATTTTGTTTTTTATTCACGTTTCCATGCAGCTTTAATGCAATTTTATATCACAAGCGCTAGTAAAAACGCCCCCTTTCTTTACGTTTGAAAGTATAATTCTTGGTACTTTTCCGTTGGAGGAACGTCACTTGACTTAGCGCCTTTTTTTTTATTTTCTTTACGTAACCGAAAATAGAAAAATAGCGTTTATGTCGTCGCTATGTTTTCTCCTCGTTTTCTGATTTTGCACTTGAATGTGACACCATTTGTACATTCAGCGGTTGGTTTAACGTTCTGCTTTTGTTCTCTTCTTGTATTTAGTTGGCTGATTATTTGGTTCGAACTTTTTACAATATTTAATGACTTGTTCGTTTCTTGGCGGCCTAACTTAAATGCGTTTTGTTAATTGTTTGGTGGATTTTTCTCAGTTTAATGGAATTTTTAGTGTTGTTCCAAGGCTTTTTTTTTCCTTCGATACTCCGTTTAAAAAGCAAAATAACGCATGGTATCGCAAAACAATTAGTTTCTATGTAATTTATTCCTTAATATTGTGGTTATTATTTTGATATGGCTGGTATTCGTAAAAAACCACAAACACCATTCTAAATTTGAATTTTTTCCTCACAGTAGCGATAAATTGATTTGAAATGTCTCTAAATTAGTTGATTTATTCCATTCTGTAGTAAAGTGCTTGATAAAATGCTTCAAAGAAAAGAATCGGACCGAAAATAAGATAAGAAAAGGTCAACCGGCAAAGTTGACAAAGCGTGTTCGGAGATTTACGGTTAAAAAATTTATGAAAAATACACTTTTGAGTGCTGTAAAAGGTTCTGCACAGTTAAATAAAAAATTTTACTTTTAATTTTTCCCCTGAAATTGTTCACCAAGTTCTCTGATTAGCTGGAGTAAATGGGACCTTTTCCCGCAGAAATGTTCTTGGCCGTGCGAAAAACAGAAAGCTTACTCTTGTCGCGGAAAATCAATGATAAATAAGCTCAAAACGTTTGGTAATTACATCTTACTTTCAAATAAAAATAAATTCAACATTTTTGGTTATTAAATTCTTGTATAATTGTAAGTAGAAGAAAAAATTAGAAACTTAATCTTTAGAACTTAGTTGGACTAGTTAATCAGGACGGTGTAGGTGTTCTTGTGCGAGGTTGCATATCAGCATCAGGAGTTGATAGTTTGGAATTTTTTGAAGAAATAATGATTAATGCTGTTCGTTTAAATGTTTTAAAAACCAATTTTAAACTCTTAGCCAAAAATTTGGTTATCGGAAACAACTTTGTTTTTTATCAAGATAACGATAAGAAGCACACGGTTTTCAACGCTTGCGTCTAGTGTCTGAAAAATTGTCCTCAAGTTTAGAAAATACCCCTTCAATCTCCAGATTTGAACTTAATGTAACATATTTAGAGATATATGGAGGCTAGATTACGAAAATATGGCTTTGAAACGAAAATAGAGCTAGAAACAGTAAGATTCGAAGTGTGGTTGAACACTCACTCAGAAATTACGCAAAAAAAAGACATAAAAAAAGAACGAAATCAAATCTCAGACGTTTAAAAGGTGTTATGGATACTGCATGATATTCTACTAAATAATAACTTAATAAAAAGTTAGATCATTCAATAATATATAGACATTTTTCAATGTGTACGAAGACTCTTGTGAGATAAAATTTCCGGCACTCTTTGGTTTTCGATTTTTAAAAAAAATTAGTTTTAATATTTTTTGAAAAATTTTCATGTAGCTTTGTAGAGAATTGATCATAGATCTTATAATTCTCTTATGAACTATTCCGAAATATTAAATCTAACCAATGGATAGGGTCCTATTTAATTGAAAGTCGTAGGTGTACGAACACTTTTGGTAGCCACTGTACATACCCACACACCCACAAGAATTTTTCGTTTAAAGATATGAGATTAATTTATTTGGTTATTGTTTCAAATCGGTTTTCCCACCGACTCAAGCGTGAGAAGCAATCGCTTAGACCACTCGGCCACTGAGGCTGCGATACTCCATTGCCGTGCTAAATGTTTACGCTTTGCTGTCAACCGCGTTGCCAGGTTATGATAATTTGGGCTGTGCACTAATAGCCTCAGTGAATGGCATTTCATCACTTATGATGAAATGCCATTCACTGAATTATAGTTGTGTTTAAAAAATGGTTTAATTCTAGGTTTTTAAGCATGCTCTTGCAAAAAAAAATACTTTTAAAATTTCGGGAAAAACTCTATTATTTCGTTTGAAAAAAAGTATTTATTTTAAAACTTTGCGGCCCCATACATTTTCCAAAGGTAAAAATTTCCACTTACTTTTAAAAGGAAAATTATCTTAACTATTTCATCTTTCCCAATATTACCCCACTAATAACATTTGAGCTGTAGTGATCGAATCGGTAATGCGTTCAAGTCGTTACTGGATAGTCGCAGGCTCGATGCCTGCCGATCGAAGACCATTCGTGCTCACTAATAGCAACTGGTACTCCTTTCTGTCGTAGCCGCAGAGTCCTCCAAGTTCCTATTCCAAATTAATACCTCTGGGGTTGCTTGGCTTCTGGTCTAGATCAAAATTCAAAGCTGTTTTCAGAGTTCCATCGAACCAGTCAAGTTACATACAGTGGCTCCCAAAAGTGTTCGTACACCTACGACTTTCAATGAAATAGGACATTATCCAGTGGTTAGAATTAATATTTCGAAATAGGTATTTTATTATAAGATCTATGATATGTTTTCAACAAAACTACATGAAAATTTTTAATAAAACATTAAAAACATAATTTTAAAAAAATCAAAAACCAAAAAGTGCCGGAAATTTTATCTCACAAAAGTCTTCGTACACTTTGAAAAAATGTCAAAAAATTAGTAAATAATCTAACTTTTTACAAAGTTATTATTTAGTAGAATATGATGCAGTATCAACAACAGCTTTTAAACGTCTGGGAATAGATTTCATTGTTTTTTCTTTCTTTTTTTTGTGCAATTTCTGAGTATGTGTTCAGCCGCACTTCGAGTCTTACTGTTTCTAGTTCGCTTTTCGTTTCAATGGTGTATTTTCGTGATCTAGATACCAGATATCTCCAAATATGTTCCATTAAGTTTAAATCTGGCGATTGAGGAGATATTTCTTAGTTTAAGGACAATTTTTGAGGCACCAAACGCAAACGTGTGCTTCTTATCGTTATCTTGATAAAAAACATTGTTTCCGATTACCAAATTTTGGGCTAATGGTTTAAAATTGTTTTTTAAAATATTTAAATAAACAGCATAATTCATTATTTTATTAAAAAATTCCAAATTTTCAAGTCCTGATGCTATTATGCACCCTCACACAAGAACACCTTCATCTTTCTGGTTAAATGATCCAACTAAGTTCTTAAGATTAAATTCCTCATTTTTTTCTTCTATTTGCAATTATACAACAATTTAAGCCAAAATTTTGAATTTGTTTTCATCTATAAGTAAGACGCTGTTTCAAAACGTTTTGAGCTTATTTATCATTGATATTACGACGGAAAGCGCAAGCTTACTGTTTTTCGGACGAACAAGAAAATTTCTGCGGGAAGAGGTCCCCTTTTAATCTAGCTAATCAGAGAACTTGGCGAAAAATTTTAGATGAAAATTAAACGTAAAATGTTTCATTCAATTCTGCAGAAACTTTTTCAGCACTCAAATGTGTATTTTTCATAATTTTTTTAACTGTAAACCTCCGATCACGCTTTGTTAACTTTGCCAGTTGACCTTTTCTCATCTTGTTTTCGATCCGATTCTTGTCTTTAAAGCATTTTATCAAGCACTTCACTATAGAATGGTATAAATTACCTAATTTAGAGACATTTCAAACAAATTTATGGCTACTGTGAGGGAAAAAAATCAAATTTCGAATCGTGTTTGTTGGTTTCTACGCATACATGTCATTTAAAAATAATAAGCAGAATATTAGGGAATAAATAGACAAAAAATTAACGGCAAATGACTTTACAGTGTCATTACAATGCAAAAATAATAAAAAAACCACATATGATAATTTTTATCATGAATTTATTCGAAAATATTTCAGTGTACGATGACTTTTGTGACGTATTTTTTCTCTTTCTCTTCGTTTTTTGACAAATTTCAAAAATAAAATCTGGAAATATTTTGAAAAAACTATTGAGTTTTATTCAGAATGGCATAGGAATGGTATGAAAAAAAAATTGGACTTCATATTCGAATTCAGTTTTGCGTTATTTTGGTTTTACTACAAAATTTCAAGGTGTACGAACACTTTTGGGAGCCACTGTGTATACTCAAACCTGTTTTGGTGCGGTCTTTTTTTGTGCAATTTATTTATTTATTTATTTATTTTTGTGGTACATCCAAATTTCGATCAGATTGGGACTCAATTGACGAAATTATTTATAAAACGAGTGCGAGGTAGTATCTTCAAGTGACGACAGGAGCACCACGATGGGAGGTCACTGTGAGCTCCCAAAAATATCTTTATTCGGGAAATTTTGTCTGACTATGCGGCAAAATTATCATCTCTTGATTTGGTTTGATTTCGTTTAAAGAAGCACTTTCTAGTTATTTCGTAAATTTTTTGGGTTATTTTCTACGTTTTTTATGCAGTTTCTATCCACCGCATGGAAAAATATTTTTTAACTGTGTTGCAAAAACAACTTTTTACAGGTACTCGCGAAGTTTCGAACGATTTTTTTTATGCTGTCCCTATTGCATAAAAACAAGTTTGGGGGTGCATTGGTAAGAACGGAGGATCCTGAGGTATAGCGAACTAACATTCATTATTAAAATTTGAGTAAATACCAATTTGCTTGAAAAATAAGAGAATATAAAACAGCGTTTCAAACGCAATTTCACGGGAAAGCTGCAAAAAACGTGTTTTACCCATAACACGTGTATTCCTATGAATTTATGAATTAAAACGCTGTTTTACATTCTTTTGTTCCTACATAAGTTCTAAATTTGACAAAAAAAAAAGTTATTGATTTAAAATCTGAATCGAATGCACTTTCCTGCCACAATGCTCGCTCAAAGTTAATTTAACATAACGGAATAACGGATGCGTGGAGACGTACAAACGATTTAATCAACAGTGGCTCATAAAACGTTTTCAAATTTTACTATATACTAATTTAAGCTACAAAAAGCAACTAGACATTTATTACATGGCTAAAAAAATTCCTAAGATAGCTTTGAAACAATCTAATAGCTTAAATTAAATTAAATAAATACATTTGGGTACAAAAAGTAAAAAAATAAGAAATAACAACGTCAAATAGCACAAATTAAAGTTTACTGCAGACAATTGTTTCGGCATTACATGGAACGCCTTTTTCAATGCAAAATAGTGAGCTTTTGGATGCAAAGACATCCGGTAAAAGCAATGAGGATGAACAACACACAGCTTAAATAGTAAAAATATCAACTTAGCGAAACAGACAAGACGAAATGGAACCCAAAGCTTTCTTTCTGAGTTCCACATTTCGTCTTTCTACTTAACTCTTTTTTCTTTTGTTCAATTATTGTTTCTAAATTGTAGGTAAACATACAGTTCTTTAAGACTTGTTCTTTAGTTTTGTTCCAAAAGATAAAATACAAGTGGGAGAGTCAATTAGACAATGACTCCCAAAAGTGTTCGTACACCTACGACTTTCAATGAAAAAGGACCCTATCTATTGGTCAGAAATAATGTTTCGGAATAGGTAATTTTAAGATCTATGATGAATTTTCAACAAAACTACATGAAATTTTTATAAAAAAAATATTAAAACTTAATTTTTTAAAAATCAAAAACCCAAAAGTGCCGGAAATTTTATCTCACAAAAGTCTTCGTACACTTTACAAAATGTCTATATATTACTGAATAATCTAACTTTTTATTAAGTTATTATTTAGTAGAATATTATGCTGTATCAATAACACCTTTTAAACGCCTGGGAATATAAATTTCATTCTTTGTTTTTCCTTTTTTTTGCGTAATTTCTGAAGAAGTGTTCAACCACACTTCGAGTCTTATTGTTTCTAGCTCTAGTTTCGTTTCAAAGTCATATTTTCGTAATCTAGCCTCCAGATATCTCTAAATATGTTACATTAAGTTCAAATCTGAAGATTGAAGGGGTATTATCTAAATTGTATTACAATTTTTGAGGCACTAGACGCAAACGTTGAAAACCGTGTGCTTCTTATCTTTCTCTTGCCAAAAAACAAAGTTGTTTCCTATAACCAAATTTTTGGCTAATAGTTTAAAATTGTTTTTTAAATTATTTAAATTAAAAGCATGATTCATTATTTCATCAAAAAATTCCAAACTACCAAGTCTCGATGCTGATATGCACCCTCACACAAGAACACCTTCACCATCCTGATTAACTACCCCAACTAAGTTCTTAAGATTAAGTTCCTAATTTTTTCTTCTAATTACAATTATTCAACAATTTAACCAAAAATGTTGAATTCATTTTCATCTGTAAGTAAGACGTGATTCCAAAACATTTTGAGCTTATTTATCATCCATTTTGCGACGAAAAGCGTAAGCTTTCTGTTTTTCGCACGGCCAAGAAAATTTCTCCGGGAAGAGGCCCCATCTAACCAGCTAATTAAAGAACTTGGCAGACAATTTTAGGTGAAAATTAAATGTAAAAATTTTCATTTACCTCTGCAGAAACTTTTACAGTACTCTAATGTGTACTTTTCATAATTTTTTTAACTGTAAATCTCCGATCACGCTTTGTCAACTTGACCTTTTCTTACCTTGTTTTTGGCCCGATTCTTTTCCTTAAAGCATTTTATCAAGCACTTTACTATAGAATGGAATAAATTAACTAATTTAGGGACATTTCAAACCAATTTATCGCTACTGTGAGGAAAAAAATCTTATTTCGAATGGTGTTTGTGATTTTTTATGAATACCAGCCATTTTAAAGTTATAAGCACAATATTAAGGGATAAATAAACAAAACTTTGAAGCCAAATGACTCTTAAGGGTCAACACAATGCAAAAATAATAAAAAATGACATATGATAATTTTAATCATGAATTTATTCGAAAACACTTGAGTGCACGATGACTTTTGTGGCGCATTATTTCTCTGTCTCTTCGTTTTTTGACCCATTTCAAAAAAAAAAGATCCTTTATCATTTTGAAAAAACTACAGGGTTTTATTTACAATGACATAGGAATGATGTGAAAAAACATCGGATTCATATTCGAATTCAGTTTTGCGTTATTTTGGTTTTACTGAAAAATTTCAAAGTGTACAATCACTTTTGGCAGCCACTGTATATTAATTCGGGAATCAAAGGTATCCTGAATGATTGTACAAATAATATTTATTTTAATGCTACCCAAACAAAGCAAATAATTCAATCCTAAGTCACCAAATTGTCGTCACCCATTTAACGCATGAATAACAAAAGTGTCTACTTTCTAAAATCTTGCTATTCTGCTCTTAAATACATCTATACGTCCACACTTGCAAAAAAGGACTACTGTAGGGTGAAGACTCTATTGTATATGATATTAATCACTAAAAGGAGTTATTTAATGGATTTTATGAAATGAGTGAAGTTTTTATGTCTCTATTTCTCAACTTTTACGTTGTAGTGATCAGCGCAAAAGTCGAGACGTTGTGACTGATGTGCATCAAAACTCAAATTAGTTGTGTTTCAAGGTACGTTCAAATTTGTTTATAAGAAATGCTGATAGATGTTTCAACTCTTTTAAACATCGATAGATAAGTGGTACTCATTCACTATCTGGAATACACTAAACACTTTAACAAAGACCACAAATGCACATTTTCATACTTTACTTTCTCATTTTCAAAGATTCTTAGTCTATTTCATGTAAAATATATTATCCACTAACATACAATAGGTCAGTACGGAACCAAAAATCACAAAAAGTGTAATCCGTTTCATTTTAACAATTTTCCATATTGTTAAAGCATTTTCCTTTTTCAAGTAGGAAAAAACTTTTTGATTTGTGGATATGTGATGTTGATCTTCTAAGCACTCCAAACTTTTCTCTCTTATTTCACTCATTGCTTCGTTCATCAAAGAAGCACTGAACACTATCCCCAAAAGTGTTATGGCGTCAACAATGCCTAGAACTAATGATGTTAGATACGTTTGCAATTCATTGTACAGCGTTGGATGTGATACCGTTGTAACAGCAAAGTATAGAGATATTGCATTAAAGGAAATTGAAGTGAACACCAGCAGACTCATATTTTTATCAATTAGGATTATTATTTTTGATATTTTCTTATAGGTATAAATATATTGTTTCTTATAGAAACTTTTACCATTCATAGTACGAAACTTGGCAATGGATTTTCGTAAGTGGTCACAAACACCAGAATACAATATTGCGAAGGTATTAACTGGAATAACAAAACATATTAGGTATAACAATATGTAAAATAATATTACATAATCTTCATACCACAATCCATTCTGTGATTCTCCTGAAATGACTCTGGAAATCACATGAAATTTCGAAAAATAATAAAAGTTTATTGCCGCATTAGCAATATGTAATACAGTGCTTAGATAGAGCCAGAGCTTGAAGGGTGTTAATTTTCGCATATTGAAGCTTTCCAAATTACAACAAATCAAAAATATTCTTTTCAAACAAGTACAGAGTTTGAATCTGTGGATGGCTGATATTGCATTTAGAAGTAAGTTAGCGATGATATTTGAAGAACTTTTGGCGTGTTTGAATTGCACCAAATACGATGTAAGCAGCAACAATAAAATGAGTGTATTGAAAGTTTGAACTGCGATTTTTTTTCTTACGTTTTTCGAAACTGGTAAAATCAAGCAAAGTGAAAATAACATAAACAGTTCTTTGTACATCGATTTTGATTCAACTCGAAATGATTTCATTGTTATCTTAAACTGGTTTAGCACGTTTCAGACGAAATATTTTAATACGATTATCGGCAAATAACAAATTATTTTGCTTTGATTAGTAAGAAAACAAAATTTCTCGAAGCGAAAAACTAGTATAAACAAACAATGAATTACCACTGCATTCAATAATTTTCTCTTAATTAAATCAAAACTAATTTTGTTGTTTCCATGTATAAGTACATCAACATGTTTTGTTTAGAACCATATTTTTAATTATAAAAATTTCAAATAAATGAGCCTGAAAATATTTTCTACGTTTGCATTCGTATTTAACTGAAATTACTACACGCTTGGTGATTTCTTCTAACGATTTAAGAAATTGTAATGTTGAAAAATAGCATTTCTTGCAAATATTCGTATATTAATCGTTCTAGTGCCTGTTTCCCATATGCAGAAAACAAGTTTGATTTATTTGACATATTCAATTTTATACTTATTAAAAGCTAAAGTGCTCGTATAGACAAATATGTAGTCAATACTCAATTTTAAATGATAACTGAATTATTGATTTTTCGATATTCTTCAAAGTGTTAAAAATTGTATTCAGAAAAGTACAACTCTTTTCAAAGCAGCACTGGGGAAAATAATTACTTTATGTTGAAAAACATTCGCACTTGATACAAACGTGCTCTTATTTCTCATTTATATAAAAAGATGTAATCTCATCAATAATTAATTCGGTTCTTTTTCCTGCGGGAAGCTCTTGTCCTTGGACAATTGATCCAATTTACAATGAGAAACGTTTTCTTTTAAAATCAGACTGAAAGGTCATGATTTTGAATCGAAGTTAAACTTAAAAAAAAAACCTAGCTAAGCACTCGTTGATGAGGAAAAAAGAAAATGCTTATAGTCTAAGAAAAACAATACAATACACACAAATTTTGTTTGATATTAAAACTTAAGAATAAATATACTCAAAGATGTCCATTCAAACGAAGATGCTGCATTTCAATACATATAAAATATATAAGAAATTCTTTGTTGTTTTTCACATATTTTCGTAAATTTATTCTGCAGAAAATCACGTAAAAGGAAAAGCAGTTTTAAAATATATTTTTTGGCTGCCAGATAATTTAGTTAATGCTTTCTCAGTATTATTTTTGTCGAAAATAAACGTTAAAAAATTACTTTTTCAAAAAAGATATTATTTTCTCCAAAATAACGAGTTTATTAACGTGGATTTTTCTTTTTATGTTAATAATTGGTTTTCTCTATGAGCGAAACACTATATTATATACGTAGGCTGTTCAATAAGTAATAAGACTAATTTTACTGCCGCGAAACCACTCATCGGAATGTTAACTCCTGTGGCATAAGAAATGTCTGTTGTCTGTATTAACAAAAGCTACCGATAGTTGGCACGTACAGACCCATGTTCCTAAGTATCACGTGATTGAATCGAAACCTGTTGGCGGGCGCCTACAGGAAATGAGTCTAATTTTGTTGCCGCAAAACCACTCATCGGAATGTTAATTTCTGTGGCATGACAAATGTCCGTTGTCTGTATTAACAGAAGCTACCGATAGTTGGCGCGTACAGACTCATGTCCCTAACTATCACGCGATTCAATTGAAGCCTGTTGGAGGGAGATTACAAGAGACAAGACGCAGCCAGTTGTCAAAGTGGAAGCGCCGTTGGAACAAAGTTATGAGATTAAAGTTTGTTTTCGTCAGCAAAAATCAGCATAGGAGATCTTTGATATGATACGTGAAGTTTTCAATGATGAAGCAATGGTTAGAGTCAGTATTTTTTACTAATATAAAGCTCTTAAGGAATGCAAGCAAAATATGGAAGATATTGAACGTGAGGGACAACCTTCAACGTTCATCACAGAGACAATGATTAACACTGCTGCTATTATCATAATGGGGAATCTCAGAATTACTTTACATCAGTAATTTCTAACTGTCTCCTCAACTTAAGAAACCATTACGAGGCAAACACTTTGCAAGCACCAAAGCATGTCTAAACTCTGCGGAGGCGTTTTTGAAATACCTCTCATAAACTTAACTTTCAGAAGTTTTTGAGAAGTGGACAGAACGTTGGAATGAATGTATTTACTACCGACAAAGTTATTCTTTTAAAAAAAACCATGTAAAGTATGACGATTGTAGTTGTTATGTATTTTTTATAAATGGAGTCTTATTACCTATTGAATAGCCATCGTACCCTTCATTTGGAGACAAGTGTGGTAGGGAAAATTTGTATTTTTTCACATAGACCTTTGAATATGATGTTACTCCTTTGGCCACAACTCTGTGGCTGTAACTGTTGACCAGAAGTGATTTTATTCAATAGTTTTTCACAATATTTTCAAGAATTTTAATAGCGCTATTGAAAAAGAAAACTTAAAAATTATTTTATCGATATTTGCATATTTACTTTATCTCATCAGAGGACGCAAACCCCTCCCAATAAACTCCAGCACTGGTTAAAAATGTTTAAGATTTTCTAATGCATAAAATAAAATCTTATCTCTAATTTTCAAACTTTAAAATGCGGCAAATTTTAATCCAAAACTGAAAAAATGAAGAAATCCTAATGTTGGTTGGAAAATAATTAAAAAGAGAGTTTAAAAATCAATTGAACTTATATTCATGTAAATATTTTTAAAAATAAAGTTGAAAAATGCTTTATTTACTTCTCAAAACATTTGTTCATATACTTATAAAACCTTTTTAACAAATAGAGTATGCATTTCTTACCAAATGAAATATTTTGTATAAAAGAATAGCAAATATGTTGTTCTTAATACATGTGAATAAATTTAGGGTACAAAATGTTCATTAACATGTAAAATAATCATTAATCTTGCATTCGATGGATTTTCGTAATTAAATTTTAAATGTTAATTGCTTTCAATCTCTGGGATCGTTTTTAAAGAAACCCACAATACAACCATCATAATAAAAGTAGAACGTTACAAAAATGAGTATTTCATCGATTTCTGGATTTTGAACAAAAATGTATCAATTGGAAAAAAAAAATATATATATATATATATATATATATATATATATATATATATATATATATATATATATATATATATATAACACTTTTCTGAAAGTGATGTTTCCTAATTCAATTTGAGAACTAATATGTTTTAATGCGTGGGTTGTCACCATTACTCTTTGCTCTGAAGGAACTTGGTTTAAGGGGGTCCGGGACACAAAAATCCTCAAATTTTGCAATTTTTTTTTATAATTTGAAAAATTGCTCCGTTTTTTTCTGCTTAAGAGGACGTTTGAATCTTGTTTCTACCTTAAATAGAACGAAAGTTATAGTTATTTTTGTTGCATGCATCTAACGAATGTGTACATAACTTTAAAACTTTAAACGCGTTTTTCTCCATGATGCAATTTTTCCCGATTTCTTGCATTCAAACTCTTATAAGTCAGGAACCGATAGAGATAAAGTAATGAAACTTGGAGCATATCTTTTTCAAGCAATTTACTTTAATTTTTATTCGGCGAATTTGAAAAAAACGTTTACTGCAAAAATTATGATTTTTAAAAAAAAAAGTATCTTCGAATTTTTCGAAATTTTTCTTCAAATATTTTTTATTTTTTATTGAATCAATATTTTTAAAATCGCCGAATAAAAATTAAAGCTTAGATATTTGTGCATACTTTTTTGAAAAAAAATTGAAAATTGACTAACAATATTTTAAGTTATAGCAATTTAAAGCAACCCCATTTTTTTGAAAAAAACTAATTAAATTTAAATAAAAAATAATTTTTTTTCATATTTATGTTATGATTTTGCTTATTAAATAAATGATGAATCAGTTCAGAAAACTTCAAAACTCTAAAGTACATAATAAAAAAATTTTCAAAATGTGTCCCGGACCCCCTTAAGCACTTTGATGAATCTATTGTTTAAATTAATAAGAAGTTGTTGATCGATTTTTGTTTCAGTGCACAAAAGGAATAGGATGTGAGTACAGAAAAGGACGAGCATAACTTAAGTGTTTGTACAAAATGAACAATATTATGTATATTATAATGGTTTTATTGATACCCTTATAATTTTGTTCAGGCTGATTTGAACAGAAATGTTTCATATTGCATTTTAGTTTTCTGAAGATTTGACAAAAACAGATTGCAGCATTGCCATATCTGGAAAATTTTGAAATCCGGCTCTCGAACAAGAAGGAAACTTTTTTTTAGATATCTCAAATCTGGGGTGCCTCCCCCCAAGAACACGGACGCACCTACCATCCCCTCCCCAAGGGTGTCCCCCTCCCAGAGAGTTAATTAGTATAAATCAATATGAAATATAGTCGACCCGTGTGGAACTCCGCACTGTGCTTTGCATCGTTTCATAAGGCATTTCGCTCTTTAAAAATTTCAAAGGAAGAACATTATGAAGAAGAACCGAACAAAAGTAAGGCAGAAGAGAAGGCATATAATTTAAAGACATCAGTAACAAAACGATTTAAAATTATTCGTAAAGCATGGAATTTGATTAAAGAATGACGAAGATCTCACGTAGCGACATTCTTGAAAAGTAATAAATTAGATTGAAAATAAGTGTTTTTATTTTTGAATATTGAACTCTTTCACATAGAAGGTTGCTTTAACCGTTACGGCTTAAATGCTGGCACACGTTTCTCTTTTATTCGAACACTTAAAATTCAAAACCAAAACCAGTTGAACTGAGTCCGTTTTTTAAGTGTAATTTTTCGAACGTAGACAAAATGTAATTTTTTCTCAGCAGAAAGCAGAGGAGTAGAAAATGATTTCTTACTAATGAAGTTTTTAATAATTTTAATGTTTTATTTCGTATTCGTGCAAATAAAAAAATAAAGGTTTACAGGGTGAAACTCGTAGTTTTAATTTGGCGTAGTATTTTTTCATTTGTACAAAAGGTCGAACACTGCTATTAGAAACATCTACATTTCAGCATACAATGAAAATGTTTTTCTGCACAAAAAGGATTTCCTTGAGGTAAATCTAATACTTTTTTATGCTTACATTATGCTGAGTGATCTGGATGGAGTCAAAGCTTAAAAAAAAGGAAGAACATCCTTCGATTAACAGTCAACTTATCCGAATGATAACTGTGGCCAGCATAAAGGAGTCGAAACACCAAGTAGCATTTCCATTGCATTTATTTTATTACGTGTGTTATCTGTTGTACATTATAAGTACATGTAATGTGTAATATTAATCAAAATTTGCTATTATGTCTGACAGCTCGAGCTTGCCCGAAGTTCAGTTAGTTTATAGCTGAACGCTCTATCGAAAAAAAAAAAATTATCAATTTAACCGAATAACTAAGTCCAGTGCTTTTAAGTTTTATAAAAAATAAGAAAATAATAAAAAGAAAACACAAACATGCACGCACACACAGGTTTTTTTTCTTGCCGAAAGCGACGTAAAAATTGGAAAATTGTATTAGAACTTTGCTTAAAAAAAAAAAATCTGTATTAGAACTTCAGGCTGCATCAAGGTTTTGAAACAGCAAGGGGCGTTTCCGAAAACTTGATTTTTCGACCGCAAGTCTATTTTTCGTCATTAGCCAACCTGATAAGTTTTCAAATGAGAGGGGAATAATACATAAGATAAGATATCGAAGAAAAATGTTTTTATTTTTGAAATTTTTTACAATTTTTTACCGCAGGCTGCTTGAACCGTTATGACTTAGATGGCAGCACGTGTTCATCATTTAACAGCACGGTTAAAATACAAAATAATTTGAACTAAGCTCTTTTTAAAGCGTAGCTTTTCGAATGTAGTAAAAATGTGATAGGCTAGTTGTTTTTTACAAAAAGAAGGGAAAAAAATGTAGTTTACCCTTCAAATTGAGGTAGTAATTTTCTTTATTTGTACAAAGAGTCAAAAACTCATTAGAAGAATATATATTTCAGTGTATGATTTATTATTTTTTTTCTGAACAAAAAACAATTCCATTGTAGTCTAAAATCTTAAACCTGATACTTATATTTTCGCTTACATTATGCTTTAATTTTCTTACTGGAGCCAAAACTTTAAAAAAAAAACCTTACAATTCAGAAGTAGTTTGGCACAATGTTACATCAAGATCTAATAACAGCAAGGAACGTTTCCTTCTCATTTATTCTATTCCCTCATTTTTGTTATTGACTTTATTAAGTGTTTATGTAATGCGAGATATTTCTCTAATTTTTTTGATGCAGATTGTCCGGACATGGGCCCGAACACTTATTCTCCTGGTTACCAGTCGAACGCTCTGCCGATCAAGCTATTTAGCTCTGTCGGTCATCGTGCAAGTTAAAGTTATAAATGTAACCGAAAACCTCATTCTGGTTCTCTAAAACAGGTTTTGGCAGAAAAAAAAAACAATGTTAAGACCGTGGGTCTATTTTTCGTCAATAGCCAGCACGATAAGCTTTAAAATAAGGTGTAAATCAAAGAAATCGATCAAGATTTGAGGAAAATCTCGCGTAGAAACCAAAAACAGGCTACAGAAATAATATATAAGGATCCATAGGGGCAAGTTTTGCAACTGTTGACGTGCAGTTTGGTTTTTTTCGTTCAACCTCAACTGCCAAAAGCAAAGGATTTTACTGCATGTTTCAAATGCCTCAGTATTTCTTTCATCAATTAATGTTTTCCATTTCATATACATACAAAAACTTTCAAGAGCTTTAGCAAATTTAGTTCTGATAGCAATTTTAGGGTTGCCTCGATATTTTCTTTGCTTCAGATTAAAGGAATTTGTAGTTGTAATGGTTTCTAAATTACAAGATATTGATACTTTTCAACTGCGAAAGTCAATTTTATTGCACTTGAGGGGATACGAGAATTTTCTTTTTTGCATAACCCCATCAGTAATCAGCGTTTACAGGACGTTACCAAAATATTCCATCCCTAAAAAATATTTTTTGAATGACAGAAGTTGAAACAGAAGTTTTACGTTGAACTTATTTCCTTTTTTATATCTATAAATACTTTTGCAATATATTACACGTTCATTTGCTACGATCTAGGCAAGTCCATACCATATTTTGATGATACATCTCACAGGAGAAATATTTTGTGCAGAGTTTCAATTTCCAAAGCAGACTCAATGTTTTCGTTCTTCCTTTTTATTGCTTGCACAATATTTCCTCGTTTCATTCTCTTACTATTTCCATCCATTTAAACTCGCACGAGAATCTATTGTTACTTGGGGTGGTCATGTTATAATTTTTGTCTGCATTTCAAGTTTACTCTTCATGACGACAAACGCTACATTACTAAATGAAACTTTATACATTGTTAATAAAAAAGAATTGAACACTGTGGAAACTGTCAAGTAAATATTCAGTTTCGGTTCATGGCCCCAGTCGATTCTTACGGACATTGACAATTTATACTTTTCTGCGTTAAATCGATGCAATTTTTGAAATTCTCGTAAAATGCAAAACTTCATATGTCTCACATTTTGACCGCAAGGGGCGCTGAACCCAATCCTGTGTATCCACCAATTAGTAGACATTTTGATCGTAAGAATAGAAAACAGGGATTGTCTGTAGTGCCCTCTTTGTGGCCATGAGTTTCAGCGATTGTCGCGGCCTGTAAGAATCAAGAGGGGTCATACTCGGTTGTAGCAAAAATGGTACTTTAACAATATGGAAGATTGTTCAAATAAAGATAAGTATCGTTATGGTTCTTTTAAGTTATATAATTACTCTATGTTATTAGAGAATATATTAAATACCAAATATAGGTGTAGAGAAAAAGGGACAAACCTACCCATAGAAATGTGCAAAATTACTTTAAGACTAAAGTACAGTTTGACCACAGATTGCATAGAATTGGCAAACGTCCAAATAAGACGAGTCCATCTGAATAAGGGGAAAAGTAAAAATTTGATGCTCGTGTTCCGCTCATTTGAATGATACTCTGCTTAATTAAGAGGCTGAGATACATCTGCAAAACCTGACATCCCTGAAAACTAACTGATGTGTTTATTTCCGCCTGTAAACCGGATGTTTGCCTTTCCATACAATCCGTGGTCAGACACACACACACACACACACAGTACATATATTTTAACTCCTCTATTAATTCGACAGGTATGACATGTTAAGCGAGTACCCTTTTTCTTAAAAAAGGCGCGTTACAAATTAACACAACAAAAATGAAAACTTTTTATTTATACATATTTTTTATATTTAATGAGGAAATTACAGAATTAGTTTTTTGTAAATGTTCTGAGTATTAAATTTTTCGAGTAGACGATAAAACTTAATGTTAGTATGCGGAATTAATAAAAAAGCAAAATGTCCTTTCACCAAATTACCAACTGATAAAAATAAAGCTTCCGCTGCACAGAAAATTCTAAATTCAACGACGCAGGGAAAAATTTATTAAATTTCAATTTGGTTATTGAAGGATATTGAAAAAAAAAAGCTAGAACTAGACCTTCAGACGTGAAAAATAAAGCAGAAAGAAATTAGGACCTGACTTGGACGATGTCGAGATAAAATGATTAACGAGATAAATAAGGAGAATGCTATTGCTCAAAATTTGGATTGTAATGAAGAATCAGTTTGGATCATTTCTTGTTGAGAGCATCCGCAGTCTTAGCAACGCATACAGGCAAAAGATTTATTACAAAATATTTTGAGCGACTCCTACTTTAAAATGCTTTTCAGCTTTATTCTTACTATTTTTTTTATATATTTATCCTTTTGCACAGTTTAGCTTAATTTATACAGCACTTCTAAATAAACATTTTTCATTTATCCAGTACAAATAAAATTGTATCCAATAATTATCTTAGCATAAACATTAATTTATCAAATGAAAAAAAAAATCGCAACCTTATGAACTCACATTATTTCTGTTGAATCGAAAGGAAAGGATTCTGATAGCTTATCAAAAAGGATATGATCAAGAATAACTGATACACGGAAACAATTTTTAAAAAATTGACCAAAATATTTGAGTAGAACTAAGGCAAATAATTAGTTTGAAATACTAAAAAGTTGAATGAAATGATGATATCAATTTTATCGGTTGTAACACGTTCTCACGGATCTTACGTATTACAAAATGATGTGATCCGTTTCCGCTTCGAGTTCTCGCGCCATCTTACCGTGGTGGTCAAGCTTTAAATTGTCTCCATGTTGTCATTCCATGGATAAAACTTGTGTGCTTTTTCATTCCCAGCATCACCGGTTTTAATATTCTCGCTGTATTCATCATACCTCCTATCGTCATATTGACTGGACTAACACAAACTTATCGTTAAAGTACCACCGGAGGTACCAACCGTAGTTGTCAGTTCAAATCATGGAGTAAAGAAATTACATAGAGAGGCCCCGCTATACTTAGAAATTGAAGCTGGAAGTTGCACCGCTATATCCCAAGATCCTTAGCTTCTTGACATACATCTCGATTCAAAACGCTCCATTACTGAATCCCAATTGGTTGTAAATTTAATCTTAGATATCGTTGCAAGTTTATGAAGCACGTTTTCGAAATTGCATTAAAACATGAATTAAAATGCAAACCAATCCGCAAGCTACTTTATACGGTCCCTTTGCGAGATTGGTAAAAACTATTCTCGCGAAGCGATCATGTTGTCATAACCCCGCCCATCATTGCACCGCTGTATCCCATAATTCTGGCTTCAATTTCTTCTCCTTTTTACCATAGACGGGTCCTCTCTATGTATATTTCTTTACTCTATGGTTCTAATCGTAAATCAAAGATACAGTCAGCTGTTGCCACTGACCAGGAAACCGTTGCCGTGTACTTCTCAGCAGATAAGACTTTTCTAAAAGGTCGAAATGTATTTAAACGGCAAGCGTTTCAACTACGTATTTTTACTCGAATAAATAAATCATTTACTATGCAACATGCCATCAACTAGCATACAATAGGTCAATATCGAACCAAGTATCGCAAAAATAACACTGCGATTAACACGAGCAATTTTCCATATGGTTAAGTTAGCTACTGTCTTCCTGTATACAGAGAAAACTTCGGTGATTGAGGCATTCTTTCTACTTTCCATAAGTTGAAGTACTTTTGAACGAATTTTATTAACTTCTTCATTCAGCAGTGAAGCTTTAGTTGTCATTAGAAGGAAAGCTGACAGAGTATTTATGGAAAACACAAAAGTTGAGAAACACAACAGATAATTTCCATTTAAATCCAGATGACTAACAATATAAACAGAAAAATATAACGACGAAGCGTTGTATAATATTGAAATAAAGATTAAATATGACATTTTTTGATCCAGTAAGGCTATTGTTTCCAATATGGAATTGTAAAAAGAAATATAACATTCATAAGATAAGTTCTCAAACTTATTTTGTGATTGCGCGTTTAATATCGACTTGCAATAACGATAACAAATTAATGAATATAATACCTGAAAGGTATTAATTGGTACTGCAAAACATTGGAAAAAAATTATGCGACATCCATTTATGATTATTCCATACGGCCAGAATTCAACGTCTAAAAACATTCCAAAATAATGTTGCTGCTTAAAAAGAAAAACAACGCTCAGTAACGTGTTTAAGGCATTCAGAGCGATAGGCAAGACACTAAAAAACTGCATTGACTTCGAATATTTAATATTTTGTCGTCGAGCAATAACACTTAAGCGAGAATAAATTGATATCAAATCTTTTGAATGTAAGCAGAGACTATGTCGATGTACCGCAGATATTGTGATGAGAACGATGTTTACAAATGTTGCTGAATATGTTTTAAAAGATAAAGAACTCAGGACCATAGCATAAACTTCAACAGTCAAAATGAAAAGGTTAGTTATGTACAGCATGTACTTAGCAATTTTCTTCTCTTGCGAAATGGGGAAAATTAGGCTGGAATAAAATAGAAAAATGATGCAACGATTGGAAAAAATTAACTCCTTCTGTTTAATATTCATGTTGTTGTTCTTTTACTATACACGAGATGTACCTAGACAGGTTCAGTTATTGTATAAGTGAGAAAAAGGGGATAAGAGCACGTGTTGCTATTTTGCGGAAAAACTGAAGTTGTCACTATTACAAGAGATTCAGTTCTAGAGGAGAAAAAAGTTTCTTGGATTTAATCGTCGCATTATACACGAAAAATTGATAATATTGATTGATATGTAATCAAATTATTTTTTCAAAAGAAGATTGAAATTTTCTATGTGTTTCAAAACATTTACCCATCAAACAACAAAGGTGTTCACAACCAATACGAGCGTATCGACCATAAGACGTATTCAATGCATTAAACTTGTCAACGATGTCCTTAGATTATTACACTAATCAATAACGCGACAGTTTTTAATGAAATTTGGTGCAAGCAAAGAGAGTGAGAATAAGATTGGATTTTTACTTGGGTTTTTGTTAAGAAAATTATTTTCAATAAGTCTGTTCTTAAATTTTTCTAACAATGGTATTACTGATCCAATCTGACGATCTTTTAATCTTAAGTGAATACTTTAAAGAACGTCCTAATCATTTCAGAATGACGAAAAATTTGTTTGATGGTTAATAGTGACGTTCAAAACGAAAAAAAGCCGTTTCAAGTTATGCGCCTCCATGTATTTCATTCAGATGCAACTTTTTCGGAATCTTTTCAAAAATATTTCCCATTGGCAAATGAATGTGAAACACTGTATTTAGGTGAAATATTGGACAAAGAACCACCTGGTGACCGTAACTCAATTTTGATAAAAAGTGCAAATATGAGTTTTGTACTTCGCAGGGCAGATTACGGAAGGATTTCTGCAAAAAAAAAAAAAAAAAAAAAAAACATATATCGGAGTTTTCCGGTCCCATGTATAAAATACAATATTCGTACTCTTGTTTTTTATGTAATAAAACATCATAAAATAAATTTTATGATTCGTCGTTATTTTAAAATTTTATCTAACTAACTTTCATCGAAATACATAGTTGTTACAGTCTTATTCTCGCGTGCTGGAAAAAGTTTGAGTTGCCAACATTATTTGATCAAGAAAAGCCTTTAAAGACAACATTCGTCCATTCTGGCTTAATTATCGTCCTTGATAAGATTCCCCATTCTAACAAGAAGCTTTGTGACTTGTCGTCCAGATCTTCTGCGGTTAAACTCTTCTTCGTTCTCTTCTTCCCCATCTTCAAAACATTTCCAGCCCTTTAGTTAACTGGCATGATTGGTGGGCGAATAAAAACGTCCTCTCTCCTTTGGATCATGCTGGGAAACTCTGTAAATGTCACTTGGTGGAACTAGGGGCGTGCACAGAAATCTTTGGCCCGTCACAAATGACTTTTACGGTACCCCCCTTCATATTGTTTACCCCTACGTCCCTACATATATTTCCCTCCTCATTTTAAAATCTCGGGCTTCCTTCAAGCTCTTGCCCGGGCCAACAGGTGTCCCTTCTCACCGCTCCCCTGTACACGCCCCTAGGTAGAACCTCAGTCACCACTGATGGCCTGCTGTATTTTGTAGGTTCACCATCAGAAGTTGGTAATCTTCTCACCACAACTATTTCTCCTTGCTCGATTTTTTTTTTTTTTTTTTTGGTTTTTCATTTCCTATTATCGTAGTATTGTTTAATTTTTTTTTTTTTATTTCTCTTCTACTGTCTTCAGCGTATCAAATTGCATTTTTCCAGGATCTTATCAACCAATCAACCATCGCCGTCTTCATCAGCAAGCATCCTCAAAATTCGGTCGTGGAACCTGGGTGAATATTCCTTGCAACATTGCAAACGGCGTTTTATCAGCTGTGTTATGTACCGTATTGTTTAGGTTTCTTCCATATTTCTTGATGTTTCTGTCCCAATATTTGCGTCCAGGATGCGTCATACTTGTTGGTATTTCGGGTAAGAGTTTTATTCACCCTTTCAACCATTTCGTTGCCCTGTGCTCGTTAAGTAGATGTTAGTGTTTGCTTGATACTGTTCCATTTACAATACTCTTCAAATGCCTGTGACGTGAAACAAGGTCCTCTGTCACTGATTATTCTCTCAGGAAGTACAAAATCATTTACTAACTCTTCCAGAAAATTTAGAACATAGAGATTAAAAGTATTCTTAGTTGGATAGTCTTACAAAACAACTAAGATGTGGACTATAACGAGTAAATGAGTGTTTCCTTTTGAATTTTTTTATAAATGAAAGTAAGTGGTAAATATGAACTATGACAAACGGTGTTTTTCCTGTTTTGATGGGATACAAAAACAATTGTTGTGTTCCACTGGGCATTTTATTACCCAAGCATTAAAAACACATAGCAATATTCTGCTTGACATAACCCTTAATTGACGGAAACCAGTAAAGCTCTTTTATTTTAGCGACTGTTTTTTCAACAGAAAAATGTACCGCTAAGTCGTGAAACTTCCCTACTAGACTTTTTCTCATACTTTTGGGCACTACATAGAATTAGTTAGTTTTCCCTTTGCCTTGAACCTTACGGTATAACTTTTTATACTTGTATTCAAAATCCTTTGTCTTTTGGTTATCTACCTTTGTTCTGTTGTAAATCTGTATCAAATATTTTGATGAGCGCTTTAGACTCGTCATCAGCATGTTGCATTACCATTACTTTCTCATCGTTCGCGAGTGTTTGCAGAACTTCTAAGTTATTTTCAATCATTGTCTGTAGCATATCATCTTCAAGTACAGGACTTCTATTTAAAGCATCGAGATGAGCCACCTTGGTTCCAGGCCTAAATTTTACGCTGAAGTTGTACTCTTGCATCAAATGGCTCCATCTCGCAATCTGAGGACAACAAGTCTTCTTCGAATATAAATAAACTAATGCTTAACAATCAGTTACAACTGTAAAGTGGATACCCATGAGAAACTGGCGTAATCCATCTAAGGCGCACACAATAGACATAAGTTCCTATCTACTTAAAGGGTACTTTGCCTCAGTAGCAGTTGTCTTCTTACTAACACAATACACTAGGTGAGGTTTTTTCGTCATCCGAAATGTTGAAGCAACATTCCAGAGATACTTGTATAAAAATAATTAAAAAAGTTTAAAAAACTCAACTAACAGCTGTTTCGAGGTCATAAAAGGAAACCCCTGCATCAGTGCAAAAAGAAAAATGGATCACAAAGTTCGACATCGGACAAGTGAACGAGAAATACAAGACGAGTAAGAGTAAATCAACTAGACTGGCCGGAACAGGAAATGTCACGTTATCAAAAACAGACAGGACATCTGCACCAAAAAAAAACCGTCAGGACGTAAAAAGTTTTAAAAAAAGATTTTCGAACAGTAGTGAAAAGGAACGTGCTCGACATATCATTAACTATTAAAGAGCAGTTTTTCAAGATGTAGTAGGATTCCCAAAAAACTAAATTGTACGTGAAAGAACAACCATGAACAATTTTGGCAGGAAAAAAAAATCGAAATTATGATTTGCAGGACCAACACTACTTTTCATCACAGATAAGCTCCAGGTTGCCGAAAACATATCCCTATAGGAGGGAGGACTTCATCAAGAAATATTATTACATGTTATGAGAATTCTCTGTAATATTTCTTAATTCCGCTTTCTATGAACAATAATATGTCATCAAATTCTTCTTTTAGAACTGAAGTGGAATGTGCAATTTTTCAATTTTGAAGCGCTTAAATAATGGAATATTGAGTCTAGAACTAAGAAAGGCAAGAACTTCTTTAAAGACCTCTGCAGTACGATTTCAAGTGCATGATGATAGCAATACAAATGCAATATATCACCGTTCAGCTTTTGCTCTAAAAAATTACATGCACAATTTATACGGCCGGTATTGTAAGCCGCTGTATAAAACACTATAGCTTGAACAGTTAGCAATAAAGAGCAATCATCTAAGATATCATATACAACTGAAATATCTCAGAAATTCTGAGTAGCTGTTCAACATTGGAACATGAAACTATCATGGTAAGCCTATCGGCGTTTTTTTTCCAGTTACATCTGGATGTAGCTTTGTATCCCAGGGAATAACTAAAAAAATCTAAATTTAAATTCATGAAATCTGATTTTACCTCTCCAAGATTTTCTCTTGCTTTCTTAAGGGATGTACGATTGATTATAAGGATATTTGGACTTAAATTTACTGCATCTACATAGGCTGTTAATAAATGAGCAGCATTTTGTCCCTAATATGGCATTTGTTTAACATTGATGAAATGCGAGCAGATCTCAATAGTTTTCAAGCTTTTTGGTTGACCAGAGCGTTGTGGTAGACCAGATATAGAAAAAAGGTTCAACAGGTTAGAATAGATACCCATTTCGGTTTCTAAATCGTGTGAATTGCAAGAGGAATTTGATGATAATAAATTAATATGTACTGAAAAAGATGACAGTTTAAAGTATAGATTTTTACATTATTCCGATCTGGAGTTTTTTTAAATTTATATTTTAGATAGGGAAAATAGAGTTTATTTTTGTGGTAGGGTAATCGAGGATTTGTCAAAATTTAAATTATAAGAATGCATAAACATTTAAGTATATAACTAAAGAACAGCGAATTAAAATATAATTGTCATTACTTATATTTATAGCATGGGAACCTAGTGAACCTATTTGCCACACCTATTACATACACAGAAAATTTTCTAAGTCAACACCTCCAAAGCCTGGAGGAGGCAATTTGTTGTTGTCAAAAATCATTCATTAATGGCCTAGGCAATTCATTAATGGACTTTAGAATCCCTTGTATCCATCTTGGTGGAAAGAAATGTTCCCCTGCCGCTTGGTTTGAAACGAGCGTGAATAGCGGTACGCCTGTCCCAAGGCCATTGGTGTACATGTACCCTATGTAATATGTAAAATTTTACAGAATGAAAGGGAGAGAATGGTTGGTCTGGAAGTAGCAACATCTATTGAGGTTCAAAATTACTTTAAATATGAAACCTAGGAATATTTTTACGTAAAAATGAGAAAATCCGCAATTTTTTCTTCAAAACTCAAAAAAGGGGACCCTAGGGGCACGTGTTAATATTCATGGATTGACTTAAAATTTTGCATGGATCATTTATTTGTATAATGGAACAAATTGAGGGGGCGTCGTGTAAAATATCTACAACTTCAAAAATAAGGACCACCCTTATATATATATATATATATATATATATATATATATATATATATATATATATATATATATATATATATATATATATATATATATATACTTTTATTTTTGACAACATTTTTTCCGTATGAGCAAGGGTCTTTCAATTGGCAGCCTTTTGAATCAATTTAAAGTAATACAGGGTGTTTCTGAACTCTTGAGCAAAAATTTAATATGTTATAGTACACATCAGGACAAATATTATAATGGCAAAAATAAGGATCCCAAATGTCTTTCGAAGGAGATACGCACCATTAAAGTTTAGAGTCCAAAGATTCAAATGATTATAAAAAACAGAAAAATTGGTCGATTCGTTTGCGGTTTTCACTAAAATTATTCTTTTTACCAGTATTTTCTTGAAAATTAATTTTGAAGACGTAGTTTAAAAAGTGCCGATAGAGGGCGCTTTAGATTTTGGAGTAACGATCAAATATTTTTTACCGCTATGTTTGAATTTTATTAGATTTCTTTCTTATGCTTGGACTTAAACTTAAATTTTCAGCTCAAAATCAGAATCATTGGGCGAGATTAAGTGTCGCGCAAACTGAACTGTGTTCAGAATCGTAAACTCACTCTGTCACAAAAAAACATAAACCCAGAAGGAAATGAGCTTTCTTCACGAAGCTTGAAATGGATGGCCTGTGACAAGATAAAGAAACGATTAACAATTCAAAACAAAAGATTGTTATATTGAGAAGTTATGACACAATAAAGGTTACAAAACCCTAAGTTGTATTTCCTCCTCTAGCAGCTATACAAAACAAAACACGGCGTGGTATGGAGTGAAATAGGTTACATGTGACTACTGGGACTAAATCGGGATTCATCGAGGAAGGCAACACGCCTCCTGTCTGTTAAAACCCAGCTAATCAAGTGCAGCGAAAATCCAATCCATCGCAATGGACGACAATTCGAGATACCAGCGTCTTTCAGTCTACTCATTGTTGTTTTTCTTGTTACTATCAGTTTCTTGGAAGGTGTTAAATGGCAACTTACTAATGTTAGTGACCTTGTTGATACGGTAGTATCCGCTCTTATAATGTGCGATCTTTGTGATCATTTCTGTTTCTAGAATACCTTAACCGACCGCAATGGAGTGATTGGTTTATTTTTACCTACTACCACCTACCTAAACTACCTAACTACCTAACTACTACCTAACTACCACCTAACTACCTAACTACTACCTAACTACCACCTAACTACTACTACCTAAACTACCACCATATCGCTCCGACCGAGATGGTAGCAGATACGCGCGTACAACCAACCAACCTGCTTCTCTGAAACCTACTACACGTCCCCTTAAAAAGTCCAACAGTTGTGCATATGCCTCTAAAAGGTCGTATTAGTCACAATTGCGTTCTTACAACTCGACCGTTTCGTTTGAAGTGCCACTGGACAGTTTTTGACACTTTCAATTGTACCTATCTGCGCATCTTGTACCCGCATAGCGCGCTTACGCTTTCGTTACTGATGAAGAAATTTGAATCATCTGTTACCTACTACATTCCTGCCGAGTTTGTTGATTGCAACTCAATTTATTTTTGATGCAAACAATTTTTTGTGACAAACTGTGTATCAACCTTTGAAGACAAATCAGTTTTCGCTACTTAATCACTCCCAACAATTCAGACTTTGAACTCAAAATTTACGTATAAGTCCAAGCATTAGAAAACATTTAACGAGATTCAAAAATTGCGGTAAAAAATAGTTGTTTGTTATTCCGAAGTCTAAATTGCCCTCTATCGGCATTTTCTAAACTACATCTTCAAAATTTATCTTCAAGAAAATACTGATAAAAAGAATGATTTTCGCGAAAACGACAAACGAATCGACCAATTTTTTTGTTTTTTATGATCATTTAAAATTTTGGACCCTGAACTTTAATGGCGCCTATCTCCTTGGGAAGATGTTTGAGACCTTTATTTTGGCTCTTATATTGTTTGCCCAGATGTGTACTATCCCCCTTAAAGTTTTGCCAAGAGTTCAGAAATACCCTGCATACATACAGAATTTTGAGCATTAATTATTCAACACTTTACAGTTTGATTTTTATGTCAGGGATGTGACATTTTCCCTTTTGGACTCGTCTCTTCGTCACTCAGTTCATCTCTCTCTCTCTCTGTGTTATCTACTTTAAACTCTATATGACCCACATATTCAATTTACTGTGGAATGGAATCTTGCAATTCTCTCGCTTTCTGAAACATTTCTTTCACTCGTCTAGCCAATATTTTTATCACACTGTTATCCGCAAACCCTTCTGCAGTCACTGTTCGCCCTCATAAGTTATCTGGTTATTCCCCTCAATAAAAATTTGCCTCTTTCTGAAATTTCTTTATCCGTGCGCTGTCTATTTGTTTTAATTCCATTTTCCTTTCCTCAGAATTGAGTTTAAAAAAAAAAAAAAAGAATAGCGTTGTGTCGGGTTTTTTCAATTGATATCATAAGCCAAGCTTACGTGAGACTTTTGTACCTCGCATTTTCCCTCTCCATCTCCGAAAAAAACCGGATGGAAAGTACATCGTTCACATTGGGGTGAAGTGAAAAAACTTTTTTTTTTTTAAATTCTAATAAGCTTACATGTAGAAAACGTGCCTTTTGTGTTTTGTAACAATTCCGCAAAATTACAATATTTTCAGACAATTTTTACTTTCTTCTATATCTAATATATAAGAAGAAAGTATTGGATTCGTGCAAATTTTCGAATTTCGAATTTTGACGGATTCGAACGTTTTGAGGTGTGCTGAGTCCATTTCGACTATTTTTGGAAAATGTCTGTCTGTCTGTGTGTGTGTGTGTATGTGTGTGTGTGTCACGTCTGTGTGTGACCAGTTTTTTGTGGCCGCTCTACAGCAAAAACTGCCGCATGAAATCGAACGAAATTTGGTACACATATGTGGCCCTATGTCAACATGTGCCCATTGGTTTTTGGCGCGAATTCCTCCAAGGGGGGTGGAGCAATGGGACGTTTTTTGAGTTACGCGTGCTTGCTATTCCTCAGGAAGTAACTGGCGGAATCAAACAAAATTTGGTCCATATGTTGACATTAACAGGAACAGGTGCTGATTCAATTTTGGTGTCAATAACTCAAACGGGGGTTGAGCTATAGAACGTTTTTTGTCGTCAATTGTGACTGCTGTATCTCAAGAAATAATGAACAGAATGAAAGAAAAATTTATCGGCAAGTAGCCCTTAGTGGGTATAGGAGCTGATTTTATTTTGGTGTCAACAGCTAAAAAGGGGGTAGCGCAATCGCCCGTTCTTTTTTTCCATTGTGAGTGCCCTATCTCAAGAAGTAATGCAACGTTCTGGTTGAAATTTGGGATATATGTGAATACATATGTAAACAGGCTTTGGTTCAATTTTGACGCCAATCGCTCCAAGATTTGTGGATTTTTTTTTTTTTTTTGAATAAAAATAGCTTTATCAATGCAACAATAAGAAAGATAAATCGTAATAGATTGTCGTCTGCGTATTTCTCGTGATTTTAATTGTATGGAAATGATCGGAAATATTATCTCAATGACTTAAAATTTTTAACTGTTGCCATCTTATGTTTGTTAACAAATAAAATATTTGTAATTAATTCAAGCAAGGCTTTTAAAATAACTTTCAATTTTCGCTCTTTGCTTTGCTTTTGCAATAATTCAGACATTGGGATGGTCGTCAAGTTTTTGCATGTGTAATTTTGTTTTTGTTGGGAATATTGCTTCCTCGTCAAGCATGGGGAGGGATCAGAAAAAAAAAGAAAAATATAGAAGAAAGTTTCGTGATGGCCACAACATACTAGTTTGATCTCCCTTCGACTCAATGAAAAATTGACATTTTGATATTTTATGCCGAAATGCTGCATTAAAAGACTTTGTAGGGCACTTTGAATGCCCTACAATTATTTTTTTCATTTTTTTTGTGCCGATGGTTATTGAAATTACTATTGCTAAATGTTATATTTTTTTTTTCGTTAGATAGCATTAGTAGTTATAGGTAAAATAAAAGGTTATTTCCCCAACTATAATCATTAGTTTTGCTGCAACCATCCGGTGAGTGTAGTAAATATTTGTTGTTTTCTTTCTTTGCATTTAATGGGATATCATGTATGATTTTTTATCCAGATTCAGTCTGAATTAAGCACAATTTATTATATTATTGTACTAGTATTATTATATTACAGTACGAAACCATAATTATTACGGGTTTCGATTAGATTGGGATCAAACTATTTAAGCTGAAAATCAGTTTCATTTATGTGACTTTTCGTACATGTGATTTTCCGAGAGAAGTTTTCTACCGTATGAATAATAATATATTAAATATATACTATATTATTTATGAAATAATAAACATTGCATTTATCATATAAATCAAATTGATGGCAGTTACATGAGACGAAGTATCATTCGTGATATTTGGCCCTCCACGAAACTTTCCGGCCAATACTCTTCTAACTTACACCAATGTTATGAAGAAATATATGCAACTACGACAAGATCTCAAGACGGGGAAATGGAAAATACCAATCATTTTTGATAATCTTGCACAAACTTTATTACGAATTGGAAGAAATCTGGACAAAGGCCATTGGGAAAATCTGGACAAAGGACATTGGAAGTTATTCCGATGGTAAGTCACGTGCATGCCATTGAAAAACTCAAATCATTCCACCACAAATACAGTACAATCCTGAAGGTTTACAAATTGATAAAAGATAATCCCAACTACCAACGGAACTAACCGACTTTCGTAACAAAGCCAGCCGCCTATTTGATATCAGCAAATATAAGTATTTCGATATGATTTCAAATTGCAAATGCTCAAAAGAATTCAAAGTTCCAGCAAAGGAACGCATTTTTCTGCAAGATCAAAGAGCATCAAAATAGATGATAATCGGCAGTATAGATAAGGAGGAGACTGCGAAATTGCGGAGAAAAGTTAAAAGAGAGGGTGCCATTCTCAGTCGAGTAAATAAGCTAAGTATCAAACAGAGAAAATATCAACCCAATTTTGCAGATACCGACAGTGTCGAAGATGACTCTCAATCGTTGGACAGTGTGACAGATGATGCGTACATACCTGATGACTAAGGCAAACAAAAATATGAAACGTCAGAAAATGACAATCTCTCTACCTTCACTTGCTAAAGCTTGCGATCGGGTCGGAGTCTCTTATATATAGGCTGTTATATTAGCAACATCAGTTCTGCATGATGTTGGTCTCGTGTTACCAATCGACAAATTTAAAGTAATCGATCGAAGCAAAATCCGCAGATAACGAAGCAAAACTCGTAAGGAACTCCAGCAAAATGATGATCAGTTTGATGCAGCTCATTGTGACATAGAGGGAACGTATTTTGATAGTCGAAAGGATCAAACTCTGACACAAGTAGTCGGCGACGACAGCAAGTACCCCAGAAAATCCCTTACCGAAGAACATAAAAGCATCATCGTAGAGTCAGGTTCTTCTTACTTCTGTCACAGTATTCGAATATCAAACTCCAGCAAAGATATCCTGAGGCAATAGTCTCTAGTTTCTTAGAGCAGAATGCGCAAGTGGAGAACATTATAGTTATAGAGTGTGATAGGGGGGGGGGCACACATGTGAACAGAAGTCACACAGCAGGCTTTATACGACAACTGGAGGAAACATCAAAGCGACCTCTGCAGTGGATATAATGCCTGCTCCATACTAATGAACTGTCCTTGCACCATCTTTTCCATGCACTGGATAGCAAAACTAGGGGACCACGGGGTACTTCAGGAAATATCGTGTACAGATCAGCCTGTTATTTCCTTTGAACATATAAAGTTAACCGAGGAACTGTGCAATATAAACCCGAAGAAGTTAAATACAGATCAACAGCATTTCCTGGAAATGTGCAATAGCATCAGCAATGTTGAATGTAGTCTTATTATAGCAAATCGAAACCCTGGTTGCTTAAATCATTTGCGATGGCTCACTTACAGTCAATCAACTTCTTGGATTATATAATAGCAAGCTGCAACCATCGGAAATTTTGAAAACTCTAGTTAAATTCATCATTCGTGTGTATGCCCCAACATGGTTTGCTGTAAAAGCCCACCGGTCATATTAATATGGACCGAGGCACCTTCACCAGATGCTTGTCAGGTCACGATACCTTAGCCCAAAACACAAAAAAAATTTTTGACCCTGTCATTCATCGTAATGCATTCTTTGCTCACCCAGAGAATATTTCCATTCCGATGATGACGTATGATCGGTCACACGTACGTGAACAGGACCTGCGATGGGTCATGAAAGTCAGAGCGTCCACAAACCCGGACCAATACAGAGTTTTAAGGCTCTCAAAAAGCTTAACTTCGACGCTGTTGTGTCACGCAATTTTGTCGTGATTGATTGGGATGCATGCAATATCTCATCACTTCCCATACTCAAAGATTTGACAGAGGCTGAACTCGATTATCCCGTCACAACGGAGGTGAATTCAAAACAACACACAAACTGCGGAAAGACATGGATAACTGGTGGCAGAGGCAGGTGGGCGGAAAGCACGAGATGGCTTCGTTCGCACACGCATCGCTTCGCGAGAGCTAATGCCCAAGTTTAAGACAAAACGTGAATTTTCGCATTTCACTTTGCAAATATTTGTGATATTTTATTGTATATTGTATTTAGTATTATATTTGTGATATTTTTTGTTGTGTTTAAAGTTGGCTAAACTTGAAAAAGAGTTTGCCTGGTGTATAGTTAATTTATTACCTAATGTCACTAAATAGTGTAAAATAAAATGTTGCGAAGGAAGATCAAAATATTTTTCAAAACTCTAGAAAATTTCACATTATATTTAGGTGATCAAATGGCAAATTGTGACACATAAAGCTATTTGAAATTAAAAAAGAAAAATTTTCGGCCATTTTCGCTCCACCTTAGTTTACATGCAAAAAAGCTTGTACGTGAAAGCGTGAAAGCGTATCCGTATGAAAAAAGGTGGTTTTACCCAGCATCCTTCTCTTCTATACCTAGTAGTAAACAAACTCTTTTTGAAAAGTGCATTCTCAATTTAAAAAAAAAAAAAAACCGCTTTGGCTCTAGTCGATAGCAATAGGCAAAAGGATCCACATGTACCCGCGAAATAACTGGAATGTGGTTAAAAACAGTTTTTTTTTTCGGGTAGAAAAGGTCCATGTAAACGCGGCAATGGATACTATTTATAGGAAACTAATTAATTCAGCTACTAATAATCGAACACATACCACGGATAACTATTTTGAATCTGTTATCTGCGATCTGACTGCCATAAGATCGCTAAAATCCTGAAAAAAATTTAATTTCTCTGTCACTCTTTCCCCAATTAATAAACTAAACTTTTCGCAACTAAAACACATGGTTCAGGTGTTTGACAGATGGGGAACATTTTGTACAAGTACACACGTTATTTTACTCTTTTCATTGCACAAAGATTCTGACTACTATTTTGCATATAACATTCCAATGATCCAATTAGAGCTTGCATCTGTATGTACCTCTCTTTCTGCTTCAAGCTTGTAGAGTGTTGAAATTGGTTGATTCATCAAAAATCCTTTTAACTTCTCAAATGCTATTTTTTGTTCTTCTCCCCACTGAATTTTAATATTCTTACATGTATGTTGCTTTTTCGGTTCAGCACGTGTCGTATAGTTTGGTATGAATAGTTTGAAAAAGTTGGTTAACCTTTAGTATCTTCTAATTTCATGTGCCTTCTTAGAAGACTCAGTGACAAACTTAACTTTTCTTCGCCCTGGTGGAATCCTATACTTATCTTTACTAATATTATAAAGAGAGAGGGGGGATTTTTGTGTGTTTATATGTTCGAGGTAATCTCCGGAACCACTGCACCTCTTTGAAAAATTCTTTCACTATATGAAAGGTGCTTTCTTACTGAGTAACATAGGCAATAGTTCGAAAAAATCCGATAAATAGTTCTTTTTTTTATTTCAATTTAGGCCCAAATTTCACGTAAATTGCCTATTATTGGCTATTAAAAGGGGTGAAAAATTACTTGCACATATTAATATTTTATATCGTTGAAAAGGGTAGAATTTTTGGCGTTCTAAGCAATTTGTTTCAATGCTCTAATTTCATTACGACGGGAGTAATTTGCGTTTTTAGGCAATTAGGAAATTTTGGCAATACTTTCTTCATTAAATTTATCAATAAAAAGTGAAGGAATTTTCCCACAGTTTTCTTTTTGACACCGTTGGAAAATGCGACATTTTTTACTCCAGAACTATATCGGCCTATGGTCGAAAAAATAACCTTCTATCTCCAAAGGAAAAAAAGTTACAAGCAAGTTAAAAGTTAAAAATAAACTTCGGATAAATCTAATCTCCATTAAAATTGCTGATGTTTTGTTTTGCATTACCATGGTTACGTCTTTTAGCTTCGCTTCGTTTTAATTTTTAAAGGTTCACAAACTTGGCGCCGCGGAATTATTAAGCAAAGGGGAAATGTTTTTGCCAATTCTGCATATTTTACGATCTACGTTGTGATAATTCCCCCGGACAATGTAGAAATTGTGGGAAGAGTTTGAAAACTAGGAGACTTAGCAATTTTTAAAATTATCGCCAAATTTGTGGACGCCAAAGACCAAGATCTAATGTATTTCGGCCATGGCCTTGCTGATAGTGACAGAAGCAAACGATTATAGCCCATAATTGAGGATAGCGCCAAACCCCCAGTTATAAAAATATTTTTGAAATTACTAATGAAAAGAAACCAGTGCGTCGAAAAAGCAGGAGGGGATGGAAGTTGTATTTGCACGCGCTTTTACATTTAATTGTAAAGAAGAACATTACTATGATTTAGCTTTCAAAACTTAATGATATCCAAACAAAATATCAATGTGAAAAGTAGCCAAGTTCGATCGAAATGAGGTTCAGGGTAGACGGTGTAACCGACAAGATTCAGATCTCAACGGATAACAAGTTCCATAGCAGTTCCTCATGGAAATTGGATTGCCCCGTGTTCTTCAATTCATTTTGAAAACATTTTTTTTTTTTTTTACTTTCTTTCTTCCCGGATTTAAACTTGCCAAGTTACTGTATAATTGGAGTGGGCACATGTTTTGGAAATTGTTTTTTGACGACCAAAATTGCCGCAAGTTTAAAATCCGGAATTAAAGAAAATAAAAAAAAAATTGTTTTCTGAATGAATTGAAAAACATGGGACAATCCAACTTCTATGAGGAACAGCTATTTAACTTCGTACCCGTTTAGATCTGAACTATTTTATCGGTGACACCGTCTACCCAAAAGCCTCATTTTGATCGAATTTGACTCCTTTTCACATGTATGTTTTGCTGAAATTTTATTTTACAGCGATCCATAGCATACGGTAATGTCCACAGCCCTGCTATTTTAATTACAATAGAGAAAATAATGCCTTTTAGTTCAAAGCAATTTCATGTGCAACGGAAAGACAGTTTTTTTTTAAAAGGTTTAAGCGATTACAGTGAAATTATTTTCATTTCAGCTGTCTTTTTTTTTCTCTGCACTTCATTGTTAAAATATGAAAAACGCAAAAAAATTCTATTCCTTTTTCTTCAATGTTTGTGCTATTTTCTGCTCCGTGATGAAATGACACTTTTCTAAACCAAGTGTTTGGACTTTTTGGATATTTTTGTGACATTGTGTATTAATTCAATCTTTTAACTGACGAATACTTTCGTGATCGAGAAGTAACAATAAGAAACTGTTAATTTAAATAATTTTTCATGCGCTACGTTAACAAAATTCAAGTTTATACGTTTTTACGGAATAACTGCGGTGGAGTGGCTTTTAAAGTCCATTCATTGCTATAAAAAAGACGATATTTTTAATTAAGTTAAAAATTGTTGCCTTTAACTTATATGACACTACTGTTGTTGTTTCGGTGTCCATGGTTAATAACCATGGATGGATTGAGGGCCATTGCCTCGAGATTTTGGACTTTTTTTATTTATTCACGCATAGACAACATGAGAAAGATTTTCAGCGTAAAGAAATGAAATACACCACTCAGAGCATCCGAGATTATCGGACCCATGTTTACCGGCATTGGAAGCGAAGTTCCTACCACAAAGCCACGAAGGCCTCCAACGCACAATGAATGAGGCGTAATGAGTGATATAGTTTACAAAATCATTCCAATAAATTAATGAAAAAAAAAATCTTTCGAGAGAATTTTGACGGACAGGTGTAATCTTTATATCAGGATTTTTCTTAAAATTGCTTTGTGAACTATGTTTGAAGCTCAGACAAAATTATATGTGCACATTTTAACTAACGAAACAGGATCTTTCTTTTTATTTCGGAGTAAAAAGAGAAATTTACACTTTCTCTAAGAGTTTTTTTATTTAGTTTTATAGCATGAGCAGAGCCGTGCGGGTACTCCTAGTTAACAATAAAACCAATGAACTCTATTTCTTCTTTGCCACATTTCAATATTTTTAACGTTAGATGTGCAGACTTTAATCTTTCTGAAACTTGCGTCACCTTTTCCATCATATTCGTCCAAGATCTTTCAGGTATAAGGATGTCATCTAATTAGCATAATCAATGCTGTTTTATTGAGAAACGGTCCCCAGTGCTAAGTGCATCATAATTTGTTGAAACTCTACGGAGTTAATGGTCAAACCGAGTACCATTCGCTCACGCTGT